>NW_005871209.1:1811322-1814796 GCF_000147115.1 Myotis lucifugus | reverse complement strand
CACAACAAAGTTTGATATAAACAAAAGACATACATATAAAGTAATAAAAGCACAGTATTATTAGGAGAAACTAAATTAGCATAAGCTTAAATTCTTGGGGAAGAGAGAGCCTTCAGAAGCAAAATACAGAATGAAGATGACATGAAAATACTGATGAATTCAGCTATTCGGGAGACCAATGGCACATAAATATATAATTAAAAGACAAGCAACAGAAAAAGATATCTTCATGCATATAAAAAGTTCCTGATGCTATGGGGATGACTGAAGATCTTCACACAGGGGAATGCCTTTAACAGAGCTGAACATTGTAAATATTACAAAAGTCATAGTCCAATGGAATTTCCTTTATGAAAATATTGCAGAAATACTTCATTTATGATAGATATTAGCCCATAAATGAAAAATAAATTCTGTTCCAAATTTACACAAAATTAAAAGATTTATAAGTTAATACTTTTTGGCATAATTATTTATATTACACTAACATACAATAAATAGGATATATGAATATATTTAAGATAAATGTCATGTTACTTAACAAAAACAAAATGCAAATTGTACCAAGATGTCCCCATGTTATCAACATGCTTTAAAACAGAAGCTACAAAATTAACTTCTATAAACACTGGGAACCAAAGTTCTATCAACAAAAAATACTAGTAGCTACTTTACAATAATGTGAGATTTAAATTTTAAAATGGTAAAATGTTCTATGCAAAGTCCTTAACATAGGGCCTGGGAGGTAGGGCTAACTATGAGCTATCAACACTGGACAGACCTGAGGACAAAACCTGGGAGCTTTCCTTGGTGCTGACCCAAATAGTTACACAGGTTCAAGAGACAAATTACGTGAAATTCAAAATATGTTTCAAATTAGTTTGAGATAGCCATTGATGCCAGAAAATCTTTGTCTGTAGAAAAAGATTCATGGGATAGAATTTCATGGGAAGGTAGGTGAATTATAGCAATTTCTTTCTAGTTATTTAAGCATTTCCATTTTATTCTATCTCATGTATTTGGAATGTTGGCAGAAGTATACTGGTTCTGATAGCTCCAGCCCTCAGTGGCAAGATGGCTGATACCACTGCACTTATTATAGGTTTTATTGCTTCAATTCTAACATGAAGTACTATGTATTTAATGAATGTACATATAGTTACATATTGCTTTAAAGGAAAAATTTAAAACATGAATTTTAAATACTTAGGTATAAAAGCTGATAGTGTCTGTCAAACCTCAGAGGGAAGGTAAGGGAGGGTGGGGGTAAGGGGGAAAGATCAACCAAAGGACTTGTATGCATGCATATAAGCATAACCAATGGACACAGACACCGGGGGGTGAGGGCATGAGTGGGGGTGGTGGAGGGGGCAATGGGGGATAAGGACACATATGTAATACCTTAATCAATAGAGAAAAAAACAAACAAAAACTGATAGTGTGACTATTGCAGTATTCTTATACAAATAAAAATAAAACTGGATTTTTATGAAGGACACAGAAAGATAATCCTTTTTAGAGTTCAATCAAATAGGAAGGAAATGAGTTCTCATTGTTTAAGAATAAAATGCTCACAAGAAAGGGGAAATTTTTATTTCTACTAGATATTCAACCTGCACAAATATACATTTAAATAGCTACTTTCCCTGGTATCCAGTGTTTGAAATATACATTCAAATAGCTTTTGGCTATGACTACCTAGTTTTTAAAATAGTTCTGTTTTCAGTGTCAAACATTTGGTGTCCATTTGCTACACTTAAAAAAAAAAGTGTGGGCAATGTTGTGTCTTTTGAGATACAGTAACATGACAGAAAGTGACAAATGGGGGAATGTGTCACAATGAAGCATGATATATTATAGCAGTGTGATATGCTGATACTCAAAGAATCCATAATATGCATCTTTCTTTTTATTTGCTGCTACAGCAGAAGAGATTATTCTTATAGATTAAGGGACTACTGTCACATCTTAGGTAACAAAGTAAATATATTTCACTACATTAATATTTCTCTATAAGACTGTCATGTGCTTTTTCTATACTTCTTTTCTATTAATTTCAGATTAGCAGTAGATGCATTTATAAACAGAAATCTATTCCTTATGCCTGACTTACCCAGTGGCAACATAGTATTCTGAGTCTGCACTCCAAGTCATTAATAAGGAAAAATGATGAATGTCAACAATGGACACAAGTGTGACTGAATACTAAGAAGAGACTTAGACACAATTGTATTTTGATGATTTCCACAGGATCCTTTATACAAAATTTCAACAGTGCATAAAAATCTCTAATTTTAAACAGAAAATTATCCAGATCATTAAAATACTTTTTTAAACAAAAGGCTCATTGTCTTTTTACGTGTCCACTCAGGTTTAATAAATCTTACATGTTGTATGTGTTGTTTTCTGTTGTTGTTCCACATGTTAGCAACCAGTAACATCTATAATATTCAATAAAGATGGCTTACCATCAGCTTTTTAATTACAACGAAGAACTCTTGGCTTTTGTTTTTTTCTAAAGAGGTATGCATATTGCTCTGTTTTTCAGAAAATTGTTGAGGTATGTTTTGAAGCCAAAGCAAACTACATATAGTCTGTGTTATTAGACATTAGTGACCACATTATATATTAATGCCAAAATAATATGCATTATGAATACAAATGCAATGTTAATTTAAGTTGAAAAGAGGCAGCAATGTTTTCTTAAAGTAAAGCTCTGTGAAGATGCTTTTCTTTCTATCAAAATCTCTTTCTATTAAATTTATTTATTTCTTCCTCAATTGGTCTTATTTAATATCAGGAAGGGATACCCACTGGTCTATTTGTGCAGTACCATCTCATAACTACTAGATTGTGGCTTAAAACAAAAAGCCTGTTCTATATAGGAAAATGCTATATAAGTGAATTTAAATAATTATTCTGAAAAAAGTCACTACTAGGTGTATTTGTATACAACTTTTCCAAAACATGGTGACTCATGTACCATTAAGTTGATTCTTTTGTCCTTTCCTACTTATATTAGCTTCTGTATATACAAAGATAAATTTATTACAACAAAACATCAGATGAATTTTATTTTCACATGTCAAAAAATACAAATAACTCATTTGTGAAGCAATCACATGAGTTATTCCATTTCTCCTCACTTGTAAAAGTCAGTAACAATAGAGAAATTAATTATTTCTTCACAAGTAGGTTACATAGACTCATACTCATAATTAAATATGTTTAATACTTCTCTACAGTAAAGGAACATCAATTTAAAATTAAAATGCTTTGTTATTAAGTGTGAAACTAACATTTTGCATGTAATAAACTAGATTATTTTAAATTTTCCAATTAAAGTTTTTATATTCACTAAAAAGAATATTTAGCCATTAAAAAGACCTTTTATTGAAGTAAAAATGTCATTTTGCTCTAGTAGAGGAGTATAAAAACATTACCAACACAGAGTGCTACTTTTTCAGAAAAGGA
>NW_005871209.1:1754238-1811210 GCF_000147115.1 Myotis lucifugus | reverse complement strand
AATTATTTTTCAGGATAATAATTCTTAACATAAAAATATTATAATTTGTTTTGGTGAATGTTAATATAAAAGAGGTAACATTTTAACGAGAAATATTTTATTTTAAAAATATAACAAGCTTTTACTATTTGGAAGAACAACGTTATGAATGTCATAAAAATATTTCCATTTCCATAAACTCACTATGTATAAATCACTTGACATCGGCAACAATTTCAGTTTAATAAGTAGAATATCTGCTCTTTAGAAAAAAATCTGTTTTCTGTATCCAAAATGAGTTTAGAATTATAGTAATGGCTAGTAGAGGTCTCCTCCAAACTCTCCCTTAGATGTAAAATCTAAAAATAACTAGAATATCTGCTCTTTAGAAAAAGTACCTTATCATAAAAAATAAATTAATTCTTCTGTAATGCCCATTGATAAAGAAAAAAATAACATAAAGCTACTTTCTCTCTAAATATTTAAATTTTGTCTTTAAATTTGCTTTATCCAATCTCCAGATTAATTTCAAACTAAAACTTATCAATAAAACAGTAGCATCCCAATAAAGGAGTAGACTAAGCAGGATGTGATGGATAAAGCCACATGCTGAATTGCATTAAACTGTATCATTAAGTACCTTTAAGGACATAGTTCATTGTAAGCCAAAGAAACCTTTTATTTTTGAAATCATAAACCTTTCCACAATTCATATTTCTGATCTTGATTTATATCTGATCCCTTTTTATAATTCAGTATACATAAAAGTCTATACAAGTCCAAATATTGCTGTTTTGAGGGGAGGGAACAAAAACGTACCACTATCACCATAAACAGACAAGAGATAGGTTTATAGAGCATCCAGTATCTCCATCAGAATAGTATTTCTGTAAATGAAATAAATCAAAATTATAATAATTTAATATTCATTAATATGTTTAGAAAGAATTAGAGAAATTATATGAACTATCTCTCTTATTTCAAGCGTTCAGTTCAGCTATAATGGTGGATAAAACATATTTTGTGGTCCAAATTTAGAATATTCTCAAGTTTCAGAGGCTACAGTAGCTGAAACCTCTCTCTTTTATTGTTAGTTACCTACCCCTTTGGCATCCTTCTCCCTTACCACACTGATAGCTCTAATCAGTGACTGCTTTACCACAGGAATTATAATCAGTGGTGTGCTTCCAGAGAAGAAAAAAAAAAGCTTATTCAGTGTGTTGGCTGATTTTTTTGGTGAACTTACTCCCACCATGGCCAATTTCCTGCTGCCTATGTAGTGCCTGATTCAGAACAACACATCATTGTGTAGTATTTCCATCAGACCTATACAAATAGTTGTAAATGTGGTAAAATACTTAATTTGGAAGTAATAGGTTGTATTTATTAATTTTCATTTTAATATAGTTTGCTAGCTGTAAGTTTATGTAATTTGATTTTTAAAAATGGTTATTTTAAAGAACCAAAGTCCTGAGAATTTCATAACTGATCCTGGTAAACTGGTATAAGCTCAGCA
Organism: Myotis lucifugus; assembly: GCF_000147115.1. NCBI lineage: Eukaryota > Metazoa > Chordata > Mammalia > Chiroptera > Vespertilionidae > Myotis > Myotis lucifugus. The sequence continues at coordinate 1,809,715 of NW_005871209.1, read as the reverse complement.
CACCACTGAGTTTACTCCAAAAAATCTTCCATACGTGCTAATTAAAAAAAGTATATTATTTTAAATGTTTAGTATTAAAGCTATAAATATTTGCAAGGGTGACATCTCTGAGGAAGGGTGTAGGCAGGTGACTTGAAGGGATTGTGCAAAAAAGAAAAAAAGAGAGAAAGAACTCATGGGCAGGGGTAACAGTGTAGAGACTGTGAAGGAGGAAGAGGGTTTGGGGAAATAAATGGTGATGGAAATAAATAAAATAGAATAAAGAAAGCATAACAATTAACAGTATTATAGTAATACTATTGGCATTAATCTGTCACATTTAAAGTGGCCAGACTTTTTATGTCTCTGGCACCAAAAAGACAAATGAATCTTTGTTATTATAATTTTTTAAGCCCATAGAGTTATCTTTTTTAATTCTGGCTCTTTGGCCATGCCATCATCCTTAGCTGAGACATTGCTAATTATCTTTGCTAAATGATTTGTAACCTTGAGGATATTCTGGGCAGCACTTGTACTTGCATTGGCCCACTTCCTGGTAAAGAAAGAGGTTGATGGAAAGACAATGGGTACAAACCTCCCTTGAGAGTTTCATACTGCTAGGAAAAAAGTAGCCCTGGAGGAGAGAGATTCCTATATAGTCTGGGGTAGGTGTTTTAAATAGGACATTAATGTGTAAATCAGACTTTATTTTTCAAAGTTGCCTTCATGGCTCCTTCTATATGAAGAAATAAAGCAAAGAACTCAGAGCACTGTTCTTCACTTTTCCAATTTAAAAACTACCTTAGTGGTATATGACTATAATCCCTCTCATCTGTGGCCCTGATGTAGTAGACAGGGAGACAATAGATTTGGTCAATGAAACATGAGACAAATGTATTATGGCATTAGAATTCCTAATGAATCAGTAGTTCCCTAACCACAGTTCTATCAGCCACTATTCTTCATGGCTTCACATAGAACAAACCAAATTCTTTCAATCTCTGGGAGAAGGCTCTTTTTCTGGCTCAGTGAGTTACCTAATAATCTTTCAAAGATCAAATTTCAGAGAGATTTAAAAAAAAAACATGAAAAGGACCTCTTTTATAGGAAGTAGAGAATAAGATTTTGGGGAGCTCAATTTCAGTACTACTAACTCTACTAGCTATTACTATAATTCTAAACTCATTTTGGACACAGAAAACAGATTTTTTTAAAAAGAAATGCACATTTTTTGTAACAATTTGAATATTACAAAATTTTTATATGAAATTTAATATGGTTAAATATAATTGACATTATTGTGTACACATATTTTAATAACCTGTGGGATAGGAATCACTGATAATTATTAAGAATATTTTTTATATTTAATCTTTTAACAGCATTTTTATTATACCCACCTCTTTTTTTGCTATAGTAATTAATTTCTGCTAAAATTCAAGATTCTGACCCTCATCTGTGTTTACCATCACTGCAATTGGAATGAGTAATTTTACCCATCATTCTCCATGAGAATGTGAAGTTTTCTCATATCATCTGGATCTAAGATGAATGAAACTTGACATATTTATTTAAAGGAACTTCTTAACTATATCATTACTGCATGAAACAATCTAAGGTTGCTTTTGACATTTCACAGTATGTGAAATTCACTGTGAATTAAAGTGAAATGAGAAACTAATAAGATAAAACATAGTTATTTGACCTATTTTTTCCTCCTTGCATTTGCAATATAGCAGAGGTAAAAAATGATAAAGCCAGAATTCATCAATGTCTCTTTGTTAACCCTGTAACAGGAATCCCTGTCTTGCTAAATACTGATGTAACTGATTATGCACATCAGGTAGAAGAATTGTAAAGTGTTTCTTCGTGTGTACCCTTTGATTAAATAATTTATTTATATAAAAATATTAACCTGAGAGATGTTGTTTTCGCAGAATCAGTTTAGTTTATTCTAAATACTAGCTCCTGGATTACAAAAGCAAAATGAATAAAAAGCATACCTATTTTTGAAATTGTATTCTGTCCTGAAAATAGGAAAAAGAAACCACTAATGTTCTCACTGATAAAGATTTAAAAAGACAATTACTTTTAGGTTGTTTTTGTAAATATGAAGCTTTGAACTGATCTTTCCATACTTTTTACCTTAGAGTAGAGCTACATTTTGGAAAATAAACAAATGTATTAAGATAATGGGTTCTAATCCACAGCTTACTTTATATTTTCGCTTCATGTTTTTATATCTATTTTAAGAATTAAATTTTCAATAGAATTTTCCATATTAAAATTTTAAGTTCAAACTCAAATTCTTACCTGTATAAGTTACTGCACTAATCTTGGGTAAATAGTATTGCTTTTTCATGATTGTCACAGATGAAATGTTATTTACAATGTTATCTTAGAAACTCTGTAACAAAAATCTTATTTATTATAGAGTCTCGGTTTTTGTACATTTTACTTAATATCAAATAGAATGATATATTTGGTACCTGACCAGTTTGGAAAGCCAATGCTGACTACATAAACTATTATAAGAATATTTCGCTTGCTTTGCTAATTTTAAAGCAAATGGCAAAATACTGCAGATTTATGGTACAGTATATTGATGAAAATACATTATAACTACCATGCTCAATAAGTAACCAATTTAAGGTTTAAAAACTAATAAGTTACCAGCTCACATATGAATCCCACATATTAAATAATGAAAACCTTCTGAAAAATCAAATAAAGAACATCAATTTAAACTTTTTGTCAGAATTTTGGTTCATGAATAGTCTGACCTATCCATGAATCAATGGAATAATTCTTTTACTTTGAATTGGGCTCTGTCTCTTAATATAACATATTAAGTTATCCAAGTTCAATGTTACTGAAAAAATTCCAATTTTTTCAAGCATGTATTAATGTATACAGGGAATGCTATTATTACTAAAAAACAAATAAAGTAAGTTCTCAAAACTGTACTAAGAAGCACACCCAAGTAAATTTAAGTCATCAAAGTATGCCACATAGAGAAAACATTAAAACAGGTAGACATATATTGAGGAAATTATAAATGACTTGGTGTGTATTTTGTTGTTGTTGTTGTTTCTTAAATATATTTTATTGATTTTTTACAGAGAGGAAGGGAGAGGGATAGAGAGCTAGAAACATCGATGAGAGAGAAACCTCCATCAGCTGCCTCCTGCACACCTCCTACTGGAGATGTGCCTGCAACCAAGGTACATGCCCTTGACCAGAATTGAACCTGGGACCTTTCAGTCCGCAGGCCGACGCTCTATCCACTGAGCCAAACCGGTTAGGGCATGACTTGGTGTTTTAAAACCTCCACATTTAAATCTAGGTGACCATGATCTTATCTGTATGTTCTAGAAGCCATTCTAGGCATGATGACTTGGGCTTACTTGTTGTGTACATTAACTGTGCAGAAGATTCAGTGAAGTTATGACAACACCATTTATCTTCTGAAGGATTCCTAGGAATTTAAATACCTTAAGTGAACCTAGCCGGGGTTGGAGGTGGGGGTGATTGAGTATTTCTTCATGGTTATCAACTGAGCACAGGCACCAGGATAAACCTCTCAGTTACCTATGGAAGTTCCAGAGAGACAGCCTGGAAAAATGGAGGAAGAACAATTTTGGGAATCAGAAAGCACCTGTCCTGTTTCCCTGTCCTCTCCATGAAAGCCTTTTCCACAGACCTGCGGATTCATCTTTCCACAATGAAAAACTGATTGTGTCACTCTCCTAGACTGCTTAACTAGCCATTTGTAATTTGGTGCTCTTTCTGATTTCAGCCTTCAGTGAATCGTCATAACTTTCATGATTAAACCTACACTGCTTTTTTTGGACTGAGAAGTCTGCTGCCCGTCTTCTGGCGCTCACTTCCCAGTCGTTCCATGTTCTGATCATATTAAACTGTGAGAAGATATTTGAATGTGCTTTGCTCTTTTACCGCTTCATGCCTTGCACACACTACCTGAAACGTCCCTGCATTTAAAACTTCCCCTTCAAACTTCTCCATCTTACCTGCTTTGGAACTCTTACATAAGCCCATTCCTCAAGATTCAGTTCAAATACCCCTCATCTAGTTTTCTTTCCCAACCATCCTCCATTTCCCCATTCCGTAGCTGAGTGAAACATCCCTCTTATGTGCTCTCATAACTCTGTTCACATTTCTATCCAAGTCTATAATGATGTTGTACTGTAGCTATTAATTTACTTACTTTTACACTGCAATAAAATACAGTTCCCAGGACTATGACTTTTAACAAAGATGTCTGATATCTGAAACAGGACATTAGAGCATAGTTCTAATAGGGAAATATGGTGCTGTGCCATTGTTACTCCTTCTCCTTCCTTTCTAATTCTGTTTATTTGTGTCCTCTCCCTTTTTTCTTTGAAGAGTCTGGTGACTGTCAGAGGAGTAAATTATATGTATATGTCAACTGTATGGTGATAGCCAGTGGGAAAGTGAGGTGGGGGCAAAGGAGGGTAAATGAGGAAAGAAAAAGACTTTGCTTTGGACAATGGGCACATGATGCAGTATGCAGATGATGCTTTAATGAGTTGTACACTTGAAACCTGTAGTTTTATTAACCAATGTCAGCCCAATAAATTCCATTTAAAAAAGAATGGGATTTGGCAACAGAGTGCTGGTTCACTGACTCATGCAGAATGACGAAATGCTTTTAGCTAGATGTCTAGCCACTGCGTTATAGACATAAAGAAACAGAGAATCAGAGAGCAGTTAAATGTAACTTACTCTTACTTTTATATTTTAGATGCATGCACATGTGTATGCAAAATTAATATATCTTCTTTCCATTCAATTTTTATACCTTTGACCAAGTAGGTCACAGCCTTAAGAATTAGTTAAGTTTTGGCTCTATCACCTCATTTGGTCTGATTTTGGGCAAACAACTTTAATTTACTTAGCCTACATTTCTTCATATCTAAAGTGAGCATAATAATAATTCCCATATAAAAAAGTCATTAGGATTCTTAAATGAGGTAGGGTAAAGCATCAAATCAGTTCCAGGCATAGGGCAAATGCTAATGATACTACATAATAGGGGCAATCACGCCACTATCCTTACAGTTATTCCCTTTCAACAAATTGTTCTTATTTTTTGGAAAAGTTCCAAATATTCTTATGCCTGTGTTGTATGGTTTGCATGAAGGTTTTTATTTTTGGTCCCTTAGCTATCTGTGTTCATCTGGGCACTCTCTTGCCATACCTGTTTTTATTTATAAAATCCATACAAATTTAGATTGCCGGTTCTTGTGTTTTCTTAATGCATTCAGCAGCAATAAAACCTGAGATGATCTGTTTTCTTCTGTTTATTCAATATATAAATTATTATTTTTTAGAATATTTAAAAATGGTCAGTATATACTTATCCTAACAGTAAAAATGATTTAAAGAAGCCAGGTGATGTAAAATCATTTTATTTTTATTTTTTAATATATTTTTATTGATTTCAGAGAGGAAGGGAGAGGGAGAGAGATAGAGACATCAATGATGAGAGAGAATCATTGACTGGCTGCCTCTCACATGCCCCTGACTGGGGATCAAGCCTGCAACCTGGGCATGTGCCCTGACCAGGAATCGAATCATGACCTCCTGGTTTATAGGTCCATGCTCAAGCACTGAGCCATGGCATCCAGACTCATCTTTTATTTTGAAAAAAATTAAATCATGGTTTCTTTCATTAAGAATAAAAGCAAAAGTGGATAAAATTTCTAAAAAAAATGTCAAATTTATACATTAAAACTTTTTATTTTACTATAAGAGGGTTATGGCTTTATATTATACTAGAGGCCCAGTGCACGAATTCATGCACCAGTGGGATCCCTCAGCCTGGCCTGTGGGATCAGGTTGAAACTGGCTCTCCAATATCCCCTGAGGGCTCTCAAATTGCGAGAGGGCGCAGGCTAGGCTGAGGGACCCCACCAGTGTACTATTGGGGCCAGGGAGGGACGTGGAAGGTTGGCCAATCAGGGAAGGACTGCGGGAGGGCTCCAGGGTGTGTCTGGCCTATCTCGCTTAGTCCTGATCTGCCAGACCCCAGCAACAAGCTAACCTACCAGTGGTCAGTGCACATCATAGTGAGCGGTTGAGCGGCCTTAGCATATCATTAGCATATTATGCTTTGATTGGTTGAACGGCCGCCTGGATAACTGGACACTTAGCATGTTAGGCTTTTATTATATAGAATTTCATGATGCCAATAAGCCTATTAGAGTGAACAAAATGCTTTGCTGAAGTGACCATAACTTTTCATTATATGAATTGGTGTTCACAATAAAATATATTTTTAAATATAAAAATATGAGTATAAAATATTAGCACACTAAAAAAATAATGGTTTCAAATTGCCCATTTGCTTATCAGGGGTCAGACAAGTTTTACAGCTCTTCTTTAGGTTTGCATGTGTACAGCTTTACTTTAGAAAACATCTCTACTTTTCTTTCATCGCAATATTAGGGTTTTACACATTGCTAAATCTCAGGCAGATAAACAGATTCAAATAAAATTTGGCGATAAAAGAAAATAGTGCCTACTGTATGTTGAGAATTTCGATGGCAACTTTCAGCAGAATGTGAATTAAAATGGCTAGGTTATAAATCCCCTGAAAATAAGGTTTTTAATGGAAATGCTGACAGGCATTTAACGATAGCAGCAGTAGCTGGCACCACTGTAATAAAAGGACTTAAATGAAAAAAAAATGTATGCCTCACAAAGACATGTGGATTTCAGGGTAAAGCTATATGCAGACTCAATGTAAGGATGGATGATAATATGCCTCAGCAATTATGATGCACAGGTGCGAGTAACAAAGAATCTTGAAATTCAGCTTCCAATCAAATTGTGAAAGAGTTTAAGGAAAAACCTGAAGGCAGCAGTCCTCAGTTCTATTTCTCTGGCACCATCCTCCTCTTACCAATGCAGTTTATCCATGCTTTAGGAACAGCAGAGCGGAGCTTACTCAGAACCTGACCCCATGGAAACAAGATAGGCGTTTCAACAGCCAATCCTTTAAACCCCCATTTTAATGAATTATTCAAGTGTTGGTTAGGCATTAGGTAAGAGAATACAAACACTCTCAGGGACACCACTGGATTTCTATAGTCATAAAGTTCATAGTTATGTTTCTTTCAGGTCCCTCCCTAGAGGGGATAGTCCTGAGTTGCTTCTCTAAACCATCTGGATACAGGAAAAAGTTTACCCTTTGATTATATCCTAGCCAAAAAAAAGAGTAATGACTTGGTTTTATTTTTTCCTTAACAGTCAACCTTCTATTTTTAAATGTATACTCCTCTTATATTTCTGCTTAATATAAAATGAGTTCAAAGTATTCTGTTCTTCCTGATTGCAGTTATAAAATACAATGGGATTTTAAGTTTGCTAAAAGGCATTTTTTTTAAGTCTTAGTATGTGCCTGTAGATCCAAACTGGTCACTAGAAGATTCTTGTTTCCAGACTCGCATGCTCCAGATTACTCCCAAGGAGCTCGACTGTGTAATTCTTCTGACAAATAACAAGCTCTTTAGTTATTTTGGGAGAGAATCTTCCCCAGGAAAAGGATAAAGGTACACTGGTGTAAGTGTCTGTTTTCTTTCTTCATGGCTATAAATTCCACCCAAACTGTCAAGGTTGACAATCCAAAACGATAATCAAAACCACTTTTTACATTCATTCTTGTAGTTGCCGCAGGCAAGTTTTAAAAGATATGCTAACAAATCCCAAAGAATAGCTGGTATTAAATATTTGATAGCTTGAAATGAATACTGTGGATATAAAATTTAAGTCATAGAACTCTTTAATTTCTTATCTATAGCTAATGATAGTCACATGTGTGTATATATATATATATGTGTGTGTGTTATTCATTTATTTTTAATTATTTAATTGAACTTAATAATTCATTAATTTAAAAAATAATATATGAATATATACATACACACATATATAGACATGTATATTATTTTAATTCATATAAATTTGGAAAAGAAACAAAATAACAAAATAAACAGAGGTTGCTATTTTATAAGCTATATTATTTTAGTGCCCTAATACCAAAAGCAATACATCAAAAATCACCCAATGTGACTATTTATAATTAGTTGAGTTGAACATTTCTCATTATACATTTTAGTATATATTTATTGCTTTGTGTAAACTCTTACTGAATTATACTAAATATAACAGAAAGTGAACAAATTATACATGCACATTCAGTGAATTTTATGAAGTGAACACTTTTGCTTAACTCTATCCATGCTTTTGATAAGAGTTAAGTCAATGGCATCAACTTCAGTCTTGGTGGTGTTGTTAGGATTTATGTACTAAATGACATTTCTCAGCAAGTGAAACTGTTACTAGATGCTTTGATTGTTGCAGAAAGAGCTACTGAGCCAATGTCATGATTGGCAGGATTGCCTCGGAATACTCTATTTTGTCTGTCCCAGTTGTGGAATCTGCCCTAGATAAGCTCCATCCATACCTTTAACCGACGTAAGGGGATGCAGATTTATCACCGCACAATAGTCTTGAAATTGTAAGGTCCTCACAACAAGATGGTATAATTTTCCTATCTTGGACTTGATATGAGGCATGATCGTTTATATTAGAAGCAAGAGAAAGAATGGAAAGGCATAGTAAGTCACTCCATAAAGCTTGCACAATAGTGTAGGACAGATGATGGCAAATAAGACTGAAATGCTGGGGGAATTTGAGGGAATGTGTCAAGATTCCATATCAAAAAGCAAGTTTAGTACTGACTGAGATAATAGTGAGCTCAGTGATTTCTGAGAGGAGATAGCAGAGTTCTTATCAAATGAGTGAAATACAGTGATGTGGAATCCAAGTCTGTACATCCTGCATTTATCCAACCAAGGCATGGAAAGTGACAGCCCCGACAGTGACAAGACTACAGTCTAAGGTCACATGTGCAAGCCCCCAAAGGAATGAGAGTAGCAAAACAAAGAAACCAAATCCAAAGGAAATGCTACCTTGGGCTCAAGGGCTCATGGAGAGAAATGACTGGAGTTGGCTAAAATGTTGTCAGCACTTTAGGTCTGGACAGGGAATGATTCTGCCTTCTAAAATGAAGACTGGAAGAATAAAGGCCCGAGGACTCATTCTCAGATGGGTGTGAGTGAGCTTCCCTTCCAGCTTCTTAAAGAGTTGTTGGCCTTTTCTAAAGGCAATGATCAGGACATGCCTGTTGAGTTGACTGTCCAATACCTAGATGTCTATGTGCTGATGGCCAATTACTGCTTTTTTGCTGCTCAACATATACAGGGTGGGGCAAAAGTGGGATTACAGTTGTTCATATGGAAAATAATACAATAATTAATAATACAAGAATAAACTCTTGTGTTTTGTGTACTCACAACTGTAAAACTACTTGTGCCACATCCTGCATTTCCCAGTCAGTGGTTTTAGGACAGAAAGTTCTTTCTGAGAAAAGCTAACCAATAATACCATGGCTCATTAGTACTGACTATTATTTCTGGCTTCTGGCTGATCTCCAGGTTCATTTGCTAATCACCTCATCTCTTTTATTCAACACACAGTTCATACTCTGACCATACCGTGCTAATTCACACTTCAGCATTTCAGTATGCTAGTTCTGATATCTGATATCTCGTACCACTGCTCCCAACTCAAAATTTGGATCTTTTCTTAGAGACTTACCTAGTTTTCCCTGACCATGCACATCTGTTTTGGTGTCCTACTATACCTACACCACTACATGACATATTTGTCTAACTCCAACAGCATTACAAATTCCTATATAAGGCAAAGATCTTTGCTTCTACTGGGATGAGGATATCAGTTGGCATATAGTATGCCTTTATTACGTGTGTATTGATTTGAATTAATGTTATGAGGTAGCCCTAAAAAAATTCTCCCTTTTTTCTTTCTTTCTTTTTTAACATTCCCTTAGTATGTTCTCAATAAATGCTTACTGAATATATTTGAAATATGTTAAATGGCACAAAGAGACCATATCTTTCTTGCTCGGGGAGCATAAGTATTTCTCCATACACCTTCCCCCATCTAGTTTTGGGAAATAATAATAGAATGTAGAAGTTAAAAGCATAAGTTCTGGATATAGATTTCTGGATCCACTTTTTACTCACAAGTCATTTAAACTCTCTAGGATTTAGTTTTCCCAACATATGCAAGCCAAAGCTATTAATAGCATCTACCTTGCACTTAGTAAGTTATGAATGTTGGCTATAATTTCACAAAACATGACATAAAAAGGATCCCATTTTTCATATTTGAGCATGTAAATCAAACACTCTACGCCTGATATAAATGACAATTATGGCATTTGGTCAGTGTCTACCATAAACATGGTGCAGTGTAAGTGTTCAACGAATAGTCATTACTCTCTACGTTACTCCCTACTATGGTAATGAACATGAGCTTCTGAATAATATGCAAAGCTCTGTGATGGACATATTACCAAATGGAAACAGCATCTGTTTCCCAAAAAACATTTGTGTCCATTGTTTATTCCCACGCACTAAGTATTTGCTTGGATGGAAGTAGTGGGAACTAAGGCAATATTACCTAAAACAGGGGAATTTCAAATAGACTTTTTTAGCGAAAACATCACATTCAAAATGTACTCCCTTTCTGAGCTTTGGTGGAGATTTCCTTTCACATTTTAACACTATAAAAAATAAGTTGGAAAAAAGTAGGACTTTCCAATTTAAAAGACACTAATTGGCTGAGAGCTCAGTATGCTAGACACTACAGAAATAGGGTGAAAGATGAAGAAAATATTGGTCCTAACTTAAAACAGGCTAGTTCTCAAGCTTCATCGCATAAAGGTCAAATAATGGAGTTTGCATAAATATAGAAACATGCAATAAGGTAATCTATAATATTAAAAGTGTTATACGCTAATTAGACCAGACAGCTGAACGACCTTCTGGACATCATTCCAGACGTCCTTCCAGATGAAGCCACGGCCGCGGGGGCTGAGGCAGAGGTGGTTAGGGGCGATCAGACAGGCAGGTGAGCAATTAGGGGCCATCAGGCAGGCAGGCGAGTGGTTAGGGGGGATCTGGCAAGCAGCCAAGTGGTTAGGGATGATCAGGCAGGCAGGCAGAGGGGTTAGGGGTGATCAGGCAGGCAGGCAGAGGCGGTTAGGGGTGATCAGCAGGCAGGCAGAAGGGTTAGGGGTGATCAGGCAGGCAGGCAGAGTGGTTAGGGGCGATCAGGCAGTCAGGCAGGTGAGCAGTTAGGAGCCAGTGGTGCTGGATTGCGAGAGGGATGTGCCGGATTGCAAGAGGGTGCAGGCCAGGCTGAGGGATCCTCCCCCCAACCCTCCCATGAAAAAATTTCGTGCACCAGCAGGTCGTTATCTCCCGAGGGGTCCCAGACTGCGAGAGGGCACAGGCCGGGCTGAGGGACCCCCTCTCCCCCCCGAGTGCACAAACCTATTTCCAGTATAAAACCATCCGTATATATAAAAGCCTAAGCGACCGAAGGACCGAACAACCTGTCGATTGGTTGCTATGATGTGCACTGACCACCAGGGGGGAGACGCTCAATTCAGGAGCTGCCCCCTGGTGGTCAGTGTGCTTCCACAGTGGAAGCAAAGCTCAGCTGACCAGGATGAGTGAGGCTGGGATGAGCAGGAGTGGCTCCTCCCCGACCACCTGCTGCTTCACACACTACTACATCCCTTGGGGGATGTTGGATGCTGGTTTCAGCCCAATCCCCGCAGGCCATGCCGAGAGACCTCACCAGTGCACAAATCTGTGCACCAGGCCTCTAGTTATACAATAAAAATATAATGCAATTTAAATAAAAAGTAAAACAGAACCCAACATAAAAGTAATTATATCCTATATAATTGAAGATAGCTTAAAAATGAGGACAGCTTAGATCTTGAATTAATTATGCCAAGAAGGTCAACCTGAATCATTAGAAACATTACTTGTGAGAAATAAGAGTTTAACTATCATTATTTTCTTATAGAAACAGCAAAAAAAATGGAATCTAAAAAAGAAAACCTATCAGGTATATACCAGTACTATTTAATTGAGTTAGGTATATAAAATAAAGTACAATGATATATCCTGATAGCACATATAGTCAAGAAGAATGTTTAATGCATTTTTATATTCAGATATGGTAAGTAGCAGAGCTAATTATCTATATATCTATGTCATATGTTCCAGACACTGTCCTTGATAGCTATTTGGTAGAAGTACCAGTGACACAGATAATTTCAAATTTAGATTAATTAAAAATCACTTTATGTGCCTAATAACAAGTTATGGACACTATAGAAAAATAAGTTTAATAAAGACAAAATGTTGTTTTGAAATGTCTTATATATACTTAACAATGACAATGATGATTCAGATTTGGTTTAAAAATAAATTGATGTGTTTAAATCTGCTACCTTCCATTTTTGAAGCTATTACTATATTGTTCATGAATATACTCCCCTGACTCATACACCACACCATATTAAACTTTAATGCAATAAGCACAACATTGTTTGTTTGCTTTATGAATGACTGTACTTAATAAACAATGCATTATTTAGGTTGAATCAATGGAAGGAAGTTGTGGTTTAGAAAAAAAGAACTGTGAAATAGTAAAAGTAGGTCATTTCCTTGTGTGTTTTTTCAGTCCAAAGTGGCTCAACTCATGCGTTTTCCTCTGATCTCTGAGTTTTTTGGAGAAAACCTATGTTGTTGAAGTACAACACATTTTATTACCAACCAGAATATTTTATTGAACAAAACAATAGAATAGCAATGATACCAATTAATAATGCACACGGAATAAGTTAAAAAGTAATAGAATAATCTGAATTTGGAAATAATATAAGAATAGAATAGCTAAGGAATGTCGAATCACAATTTCTAAATTTTCAATGATATTGATATAGTGTCTGTGAAAAATTATCATATTACAGACATATTACAGAGGAAACAAGGTGAAAATTATAGGAATCCCCTATAAATATAAATTTTTAAGTAAAATAAAAATATAATTCCATAAATAATATGTATATAAGCTGCAATGTTAAAATTTTCCCTATAAAGTTTATATTTGATTTTCAGTTAGCTTTAGGGTAATCTTGGATATCCCTTTCTAAATAGTGTTTGCAAAAGTTAACATTACACTTAGCAAAATTGAGAGGATATTTATGATTTCCCAAATGAGTGATTGTGTGTTACTCTTCTTGGAAGTTTTTATTTTAGTATTATATCAGGCTAACAGAAAAGATGCAAGAATATTTCTGAGACTCCAATAAGAACTTTATCTCAATTTACTGTTTACTTTTAAAAATATATATATTTTTATTTATTTCAGAGAAGAAGGGAGAGGGGAAGGGAGAGGGAGAGAGAAACATCAATGATGAGTGAGAATCATTGATTGGCTGCCTTCTGCACGCCCAACACTGGGGATTGAGCCTGCAACCCAGGCATGTAGCCTGATTGGGAAAAGAACCATGACCTCCTGGTTCATAGGTTGATGCTCTCAACCACTGAGTCACGCTGGCCGGGATTTATTTACATTTTTGTCCATTTTTTTTTTCTGTGATTCTATCTTTCTGTCATCTGTACATATACTTTTTTTTTCTGAACTGTTTAAAACAGAGTTAGCAACATTGTTCCCTGTTACATTTAAAAATCTGAGTGGGTCTTTCAAAGAATAGAGACATTCTCTTAAAATGATCAAAATCACAGAATTCCACCCAGCCGAGGTGGCTTGATGGTTGAGTGTCCACCAGGAGTTCATGGTTCAATTCCTATAGGAGCACATGCCTGGGTTGCAGGCTCAATCACCAGTGGGAGGTGTGAAGGAGGCAGCAGATCAATGATCCTCCCTCGTCATTGATGTTTTCATCTCTGCATCTCCCTTTCTCTCTTAAGTCAATAAAAATGTTTTTTGTAAATTATAATTTCACAGTAATTTAGTACTATTATCTAACCAACAGTTCATATTTAAATTTGTAAATTGACATGGAATGCCCTTCATAACTATTTTTCCCCAGGTATAATGTGGCATTACAGAGTGCCAGAGATCTTTAGAATCCTTTCATCTGGAAGAGCTGCTGCTGAGCCTTCTTCTATTTGTTGACCTTGAGGTTTTGAAAAGTACAAACTAGTGATTCTGTAAAATATTCCTCAATTTTGGATTGTCTAATGTTTCCTTATGATGAAATTTACATTTAGTATCTCTGGCAGGAATAACACTGATGTGTTTTCTTAAGTGCCTTATAACTATAAGCAACAAGATCCAACTTTAGTGATGTTCACTTTGACCATTTAGTGCATTGTGTTATAGAAATAGGTTTCTCTAACTATACAGATACTGCTTTCTTCTTTGTAATTAGTATGTAACTTACATGGAAATAGTTTGATTCTAATTTGTGATGAGAAACTTTGTGTCTTGCAAATATTCTGTCTCTTATCAAAATTTTACCCATTAATTGTAGCATCTGTTGGTGATTTTCAACTCGTTTATTTCTTCTATAATTATTAGTCAGAGGGAGGGCTTTCCTTTTTCATCTATTTTCTTATTTCAAATGACTTATTGGTACTTATTTTATTCAATGACTTATAATCCATTTGTATTATTTACTTACTATCATTATTTCTCTTTTTTGTCTTTCTCTTTTTTAAAAAATAATTCTTTATTGTTGAAAAGAATTTCCCCCCATTGACCTCCCTCCAGTCCACCCCTCCCCCTCCCCCCTCCCTGCCCCAGGCCTTTAGCACTCTCATTATTTCTTACTAGAGGCCCAGTTTATGAAAATTCATGCACTGGAGGGGGGAGGGGGAGGGAGAGGGGTGGGGGAAGGCCTCAGCCCAGCCTGCCCCCTCTCACAGTCCAGGAGCCCTCAGGGGTGGGAGACGACCCGGCAATCAGGGGAAGGTGACACTCCCATCATACCTCTGCTGCTGCCACTGCTGGCAGTGCAAGCCTCAGCAGGCTCTGGTTACCCGAGCCTCGGACAGTGCCAGAAGCCAGTCCATCCTTGCTGCTTGACACAGTCACTGCAGGGAAGAAACATCTGCACAGCATATGTTTCAAGGGACCTGGTGTATATGGCATACTGTTCTTAATATGTTTGCTCTAAGGTCACCTCTCCGAGAAAGGTTGTTTCCCCAGGTGGGGATTTTTCCCTGGAGTTAGGGAGGAATAAAACCCCTTAACTAAGTGCCAGGCGGGTAATTAATCACTTTAACTATGAACAATCACGCTTAAGCTACATAATCTTTACTTAGAATAATCTCCTTCAGTTACTTCCTTGTAGCTTAATAGAACAATAGATTAACCTTGGAATGGAGATAAGAAACACCCTAACCTTTGGAATAGAATGGATAGGATTAAAATCAACTGGTATAAATACAGATGTAATAGGACAATAAACACAGAACTTGGCTGGAGATCCTGGCTAGAGAACCTGGATAGGCTGCTGATCAACTGAATGCTGTCTCTGTGTCATTCCTTCTTTGCCGACTCCGTCCACACCTTTGGGAACCCCTGGACCTGCTGGGGTTGGACCCCAACAATTGGCGCCCTGGGCAGCTGGGCAGCTGCCATCTGAGGCTTGCCTGCACCTCGGGCTGGCCCTGGGCAGTTGGGCAGCTGCCATCTGAGGCTTGCCTGAGCCTTGGGTGTCAGCTGAGCAGCCACCATCCGAGGCTTGCCTGTGCCTCAGTCTGGCCCTGGGGGGCTGGGGGGCTGAGGGGATTGGGGGACTCCAGAGGCAGGCGCATGGAGCAGCCTAGCCTGCCCCCAGGTAGGTAGGTAGGAAGGTAGATATGATAAAATGAGAGGTGGGGCTGAGCGGACTGGGCACCGCCATCTTTGAGGGCAGGGCAGTCAATTAGCATATCCCCTCCTTATTGGCTGTGGGTGCCGCCATCTTTGCAAAGGCATGAGGGTCAATTAGCATATTCCCTCTTTATTAGATAGGATGTTCCTCAATTTATTCTAGATTTAACCAAGTTTGAGCCCCTTCAGGTTGGCTCCTGGGTCCTTTTGACATGCCCCCAATAGTCTCTTAGCACTTCCTTAATTGTGTTACAAGAAGCTGTTCCAGGCTTATCTTGTACATTTTCTGCCAAAGCCTAGGAATCGACCATTTCTCCAAGTATTCCCGGTTCTCGTTACTGGAAAATGATAATTAGGAAACAACAAGAGAGTCTAGATTGCTATCAGTGTCATGTATTAGTTGATAGAGCCAGAAAACATATATAAATGTGCACATGTGTGTTTTTATATAATATATACTAGAGGCCTGGTGCACAAAAATTTGTGCACTCAGGGGGGTGGGGGGGGCCCTCAGCCCAGCCTGTGCCCTCGCACAGTCTGGGACCCCTCAGGGGATGACCATCTGCTGGCTTAGTCCCGCTCCCCGGGGGATTGGGCCTAAGATGGCAATCAGACATCCCTCTGGCAGCCCGGCAGCCCTCGGGGGATGTCCACTTGCCAGCGGGGAGCAGGACTAAACTGCAGTCGGACATCCTTAGTGCTGCTGAGGAGGTAGGAGAGGCTCCCACCACCACCGCTGTACTGGCAGCCATCAGCCTGGCTTGTGGCTGAGCAGAGCTCCTCCCATGTGAGAGCACCCTGACCACCAGCGGGCAGCTCCTGCATTGAGTGTCTGCCCCCTGGTGATCAGTGTGTGTCATAGTGACCAGTCATTCCCAGTCCTTCTGCTGTTAGGGTCAGTTTGCATATTACCCTTTTACTATATAGGATAGAGGCCTGGTGCATGGGTGGGGGCCGGCTGGTTTGCACTGAAGGGTGTCCCGGATCAGGGTAGGGGTCCGCTTGGGTGCCTGGCCAGCCTGGGTGAGGGGCTGATGGCTGTTTGCAGCTGGTCACACCCCCTTCAGGGTGGGGGTCCCCACTGGGGTGCCTGGCCAGTCTGGGTGAGGGGCTGAGGGCCATTTTCAGGCTGGCGGGTGACTGAAGCTCCTAACCTCTCCTTTTTATCTTTTCTTTTTTATTCTGGGATTTATTTACCTTCTATGGCTATCACTGGAACTGAGAGCCGGCTTTAGCTCTGAGGCTCAGCTCCAGCTCTTAGACCTCGGCTGCTGAAAACAGGTATCTGGGTTTGGCTTCTATAATTGAAACACTGTTGCAACTCCAGCTCTGAGGCCCAGCTGGCTGAAAGCAGGTTTCTGGGGTTTGTTTAGCTTCTATAATTGCAACATTGTTTTTGAGACTGCAGCTCAGAGGCCAGCAGCGGCAGGCAGGGAACCTTGGCTTCCTCTATCACTGGAGCAAGCAAGCCTCCTGTTCGCTTCAGCTGCCTGGCTGCTGGCCGCCATCTTGGTTGGCAGTTAATTTGCATATCTCGCTGATTAGCCAATGGGAAGGGTAGCGAAGTTATGGTTAATTACCATGTTTCTCTATTATTAGATAGGATGTGTGTAACATATCCTAATATATAAAAACCCAGTGTCCATAACGACCAACCAAAGGCTCGACCCAACACCGAAGTCAGTCCTGCAGTCAGTGCTGAGTTGCTGTGGCAAGCCAGCACTGACTGCTGTGGGTGCGGGCACAGCAAACCAGCACTGACTGCCAAGCAGTCTGCAGATCAGGCCTGGAGAGAGGCCAGGATTGAGAGGCAGGGTCTGATCCACAGCCTCCGTGGCAGCTGTTGATCAGCCTTCGCCTCTCTTTCTCTTTCTCTCTTGGCCTCCACAGGGGCTGCTGATCAGCCCACCTCTCAGATCAGGCCTGGCGATAGGCCCGGAGACGCTGACTGGCATAGAAACCGACCAATCAGAACCAAATCTGGGTCAACTGTGAGAAGCCAATTGCTTGCTAGGAGGCAGAGCTTTTGACGCTGACTGGCATAGAAATTGACTAATCAGAACCAAATCTGGGTCAACTGTAAGGAGCCAATGGCTGCCTAGGAGGTGGAGCTTTTGATGCTGACTGGCATAGAAACCGACCAATCAGAACCAAATTGGCCGGCAGGGGAGAGCAGTTAGGGGCAAGATCAGGCTGGCAGGGGATGGCAGTTGGGGGTGATCAGGCCGGCAGGGGATGGCAGTTGGGGGTGATCAGGCAGGCAGGCAGAGAGGTTAGGGGCAATCAGGCAGGCAGACAGAGGGGTTAGGGGCAATCAGACAGCCAGGCAGAGGCAGTTAGAGGCAATCAGGCAGGCAGGCAGGTGAGTGGTTAGGAGCCAGTGGTCCCAGATTGTGAGAGGGATGTCCAACTGCTGGTTTCATGCACTGGACCACTAGTATATAATATTTACATATGTATTACATATTCTAAATATATGCAATTATTTTATACTAATACTTTTCTATTCCAATCCGATGAAACAGGGTACATCTATTTCTCTCCCTTTGTATTTGTAACTTGCTTCTTCAAAAAAAAAGCCTGACTTCTATTTTCTCACTGACTAATGCCTAGAATACATAGAAAATGCTTTCAGAATTCTAATCCACACCATTGTGAAAGTAAGCATACTGAAAATAATTCAAAGTTTGTGTTAATGTATAGTTAATATTTATATACAGTGAAATTCACAAATTATAAATGTAAAATTCTATGAGTTTTGAAAATGGGTACACTCCTGCAACCCACACTCCTATCAAAATTTAGAATATTTATATCATATAGTATGACAAAATTATGCATTATGTCCTATGACATCTTTCACTCAGTATAATGTCAGTAACATTTGTTCATGTTGTTTCAACTATTAGGAGTTTTTTCCCCCCATTTTATTGCTGATTAATACTTCTATGTATAATGTACAATTCATTTATTCAGTCTGCTCTGAATGGATATTGTGGGAGTTTTTACTAGCAATTGACTTTTTCAGAAATAAAACTTTTCTTCTGCCCTGGTAGGTTCTGTCTTTGAGGTCCTGCAAATTAAACAAATCAAAGCAGATTAGCCAGGGAGTGTGTGTGTGAGTGTGTGTGTGTGTGTGTGTGGCAGGGGCGGGGGGGGGCTGGGGGGAAGGGGGAGTAGGGATTCACAAAGAAATGTAATTCAAGTTGGTTAGAATTTGGGACTTACATACTATTTTAATAGGAAATGGGGGGTAGTGGGACACATCTGGGAGAACAAATGACTTATTAGAAGACAAAAGAGAAATGAAAACTTTTGAAAAAATAAATGAGTTTTTGGAAAGGCCCTTAAGAGAATAGATAGGAGATATGATAGCTTTGTGACAATGTCTGCTTTGGTATAATGTCAAGGACTTCTTGTCTCCAGAAGAGAAGATTAGAGTTGCTCCTGGAGAAAGGATTTAAAACAATTGAGTTCTTTTGGGAGGTTCTGCTTTTAGGCAGAGAGCAGATTTCAGAATTCAAAAGCCTTCACCTCAAAATAATTCTTATACCACAGTAGCTTATTCAAGACACTTTTTCAGCTTTTATGACCAAAATGCCAAAACTGTTCTTTAAAACACTTTTGTACACGTATCAACTTCTCTTGAAAAATACATAATAGTGGAATTACTAAGTCATAGGGTAGGTATAAGTTTAACTTTGTAAGAAACTGCTAAAATCTCTTCCTAAACTATTGTACAATTTGCACTCTCAGTGGCAATGTATGAGTTCCAAATGCTTCAAACATGGCATTTTTCTTTTTAATTTCAGTAATTTGAATAGCGGTATAGTAGCATTTCATTATGGCTCCTTTGTTTGCCTTTATAACTATTAAAACTTTAGTTTTAGCACTTAGATTATAATACACGTCAGGTTAATTTTTATGTTTGAGGTTAGGGAGAGTTTGAGCTTCATGTTTTTTCATATAGATATTCAGTTGTTCAGCTTTGTTTCTTGAAAATACTTTCCCTGATGATTTGTTTTAGTGCCTTTGAGCAAATGCAATTGTGCTGTACCAAGTGTGGGCCTATTTCTGGACTTTGTAGGTTTTCAATTGGTCTATTTTTTATTATAAAACAAAGTCAAGATGTCTTAATTACTGTCTTTGCAATAAAGCTAGATGTTAGATGATGTAAGCCCTCCATTTTAATTTTCCCCCAAGATTTTTTGGTTATTTATTTTATATTTCCAAATAAATTTTGAGTCAGCTTTTATGTTTCTACAAGAAATGCTTGTTGTGGTTTACATTGGCTTGTGTTTAAGATGGAGAATTAACGTTTTAACAATCTTGAATGCTCTAATCCAAAACACTGTTTATCTCCATGAATTAAGATTTTACTTAATTTTTTTCTTGGGAATGTTTTGTGATTGTTTTGTGTTGAGGTTTTGCAATCATTTGTTAAATTTATTACTAGATGTTTCTTGTTTTTAGACATTATTGTATAAGGAATGATTTTTAGTTTGTATTCTATGTTGCTAATACATTAATTTTGTACCCCGCAACTTTGCTAACTTCACCTACTACTTGTAGTAGTTGTTTTATAAATTTCTTCAGATTTTCTATGTAAACAATTATGTTATTTGCAATTAAAGACAGATTTTATTTTTCCTTTCCAAACTTTATGTTTGTTTCTTTTTCTTGCTTAATTGGCATGAAATGGAATAAAAGTGCTATAAACAGACATCCTAGCTATTTCTTTTTCAGTCTATTACTCAAATGAATCAATAATTGACATTTAAATGTTAAAACAACCTTGTATTCCTTGAAACCCCATTTACCCAGTTTCTATTATCCTTTTGTAGATTACCGGTGTCATTTACTAACATTCTGTTAATGTTATCAAACTAAAGGGGTCTGTTTGCCTGCCTGCATCAAAACCCAATAAGTGCTAATAGGAGTTTGCAGCCAAGAAAGAACAGATTTATTTTTAAGAAAATAGTCCACACCGGAATCACAGGTGAGCTTTTGCTCAAAGACCAGGCTCTGGGTGGCTTTCAGGGGAAGGGTTATAGAGGGGAAAATCATTAATTATGGTGGCTAAAGGAACTGGCATGGTGGCTCTACTGTTTGTTTGGGGCCAGGGTAGGGAGTAATTGGTCATTGTATGGGTCCTGATGTTAGCTATGACATCTTTCTCTCTGGTTTCATTAGGGTGTGATCTGGATGGTTGTTCCTCTTCCATGGGCATAGGGCTGAAACACAACTGAAGTCAAGATGTTGTCTTTAGCTTGACTGAAACTCTGTTTCTATGGTCAACAGACCTGAGGCTCTGTTCTTAAGAAAAATTGATGCTGACCTGAAACTGGTGTCCTATAGACTTAATGATTAAGGAAGGGAGTGGAAGAACAGAAGGAAGAAAGGGTCATGTTAAAGAGATGAAGTTCCTGAGTGGTTACATTAAGAATTTTTACATCTTTATGATGGATGTTGATCTTAGACATTTTCTTTTTTGTAATGTCTTTGCCAGGTTTTGGATAGTGCTGCCTTCATAAAATAAGTTTGAAAGTGTTCTCCCCATCTCCACATTCTGAAACATTTTGTGTAAGATTGGCACTTAGAAAATTCTTGGTAGAATTTGCCAGTAAAACCATCCATGCCTTGTGTTTTCTTTATGAAAAGGATTTATTTATATTTACTTGTAAGTAATAAACTATACTTTTAATTAGATATGTGTCTGTTCAAATTTTCTATTTCATCTTGTGTTCACTTTTATCTGCACTTCTAAGTCCTGCTTTAGGTACTGCCCATAAATTTGGTGTATTGTATTTTTATTATTCATTTGCAGACATATTTTAATATCCTTTGTAATTTGTCCTTTGACCTATGGATTATTTAGAAGCTATTTTATATAAAATATTAGGGGATTTTTAGGTGGGTGGGTGGTTATTTATTTTTAATTTAACTTTGTTATGGTCAGATGGTATGTTAGGTTGCAGCATATGGTCACCTAGGTAAATGGTTCATGACCACTTATAACAAAGTATATTCTGCAGTTATTGTGTGAGTATTCTGTAAAGACCAATTAGATCAAAGGTCCTCAAACTTTTTATACAGGGGGCCAGTTCACTATCCCTCAGACATTCCACACATGGACACTGCAGGCCTGGGAGAGTCAGCTGCTAAGCAGGACAGGCAGCGGCAGCAAAAACACCCGGTGGGCCGGATAAATGTTTTCGGTGGGCTGCATGTGGCCCATGGGCCGTAGTTTGAGGACCCCTGAATTAGATGGTAGGTAGTGCTTTTCAGATTCTTTAATGACGCTTCTCTAGAAAGGTATGTTAAAATTTTTACCTATGTCTTTTGATTTGTATTTCTCTCTTTAATTCTGTCAGCTTTTGCTTTATATATTACTAGAGGCCAGTGCACGAAAATTCGTGCACTGGGGGGCGGTCCCTTAGCCCAGCCTGCCCCCTCTCACAGTCTGGGAGCCCTCAGTGGATGTCCTACTGACAGCTTAGGCCCGCTTCCAGTGGGAAGTGGGCATAAGCCACAGTCTGCCTCCCTCTGCAGGAGGGGCCCGGCCAATCATGGGAAGGCACCGCCCCCATCACCCCCTTGCTGCTGCTGCTTCTGGCCTACCTCTGTGGGAGGCAACCAGGCGATCAGGGGAAGGTGACACACCCATCACACTGCTGCTGCTGCCACTGCTGGCCACCATGGCTACCTGAGCCTCAGCCCGGCCCTCGCAGCAGCAGCAGCCACTGCAGCTTTGTCTGGAAGGACATCCAGAAGATGTCCGGTCTAATTAGCATATTACTCTTTTATTAGTATAGATGAGGCTTTCTTGGTAAGCAACATCACTTATGATTGTTTGTCTTCTTGATAAATTGACTCTTTCATCATTGTGAAATTAACCTCTTTCTCTCTGTTCATAAGCCCTGTTTTAAAATCAACTTGCTTTGGTACTAATAATCCATATTCAGCTTTCTTATGCTTATAATTTGTGTGATATGATATACCTTTTTTGTTCTTTTACTTTCATCCTATCAGTGCATATATTTAAGAGTTCACCTACTGCAGACATCCTAGAGCTGATTCATGCTTTTTAATAGTCTTATTACTTATATGTTTCAATTTGGTGTTATTTAAGTTACTAGTGTCCTGGTGTACAGATTCGTGCATATTGAAAGGAAATTAATTAGAAGAAATATTTTAATATTGCTATTCACCCTTTCTCTATAATAGAAGTGTCAACCAAATTCACTATTGGCAATGACAGATTGAAACATACACGTGCGATTGGTGCCAGCAAGAGCTTTATATGTACTGCGCATCACGAGTCAACCTAGCCTTTTACATATATAGAATGAACTTGCTTAATTAGACCTGCTTTCTGATTTAGCTAAACTTTTTTCAGCTCAGTGAAGCACCCCAACTTCTCTTTCAGGTAATTGTCAGCAACACAGCAGTAAATATCAACATGAAGCAGATTATGATTATAGATCATGTAGGGAGAACAAAGAATAAAATATTTAACTGTAGCAGTGTTTGACTATATTCTGCGCAGTGAGAAAACCTGAAGTCTTTTTCAAGGTCCACCATTTCTTACTTCTTTTCAGTTGGGTCAAGTTTCTAAGCTTTCTAAATCTCTGTTTTCTGGCTAATGAATAGAAAATAGGATTCTACCGAGTCTCCTATCTACCTACTCCAGGAGTTCTGTGAGGATCAAATGAGATGGGGCATAGGAAAACGCTTCACAGACATGTGGTCAAACTGTAAAATGTTTGCACCTGGCTATAAAGCAAGTCATGTTCCTGGGCTGAAAAAACTCCAAGGCTAGTCGCTAGGGAGAGGAAGCCTGGCGTTGCTACATGACATCATTACCGGGGGCCAACAGCAACCGTTTCTGCACTGGGCTGGGCTGCGGGCACATTTTGCGCCATGGGGTCTTGGCAGCGTTGGCTGCAATTTGGTGCAGTGTCGCTCCGGGATGGTGGCGGGGCCTGTGTCCCACTTGGGGAAGCCAAATGTTGGTTTGTCGGAGCCAGGTCCATTGTGCCGTTTATTTTTAAATGGCCAGTGGGAGTCATGGCAGTTCCTGTGTTGAGCATCTGCCCCCTGGTGGTCAGTGCGCATCATAGCTACCGGTCAGATGGACACTTAGCCTTTTATATATACTATATAGATACTTATCGGTCCTTCTTTTTCTTTATTGTTTTACCTTTTTAAATATTTGTATTATCTACTTTATTTCCTTTATTGGCTTTGTATCTATACATGGCATTTTGTTATTAAAATTATTACTAGATGGGTTACAGTATGTGTAACTCAAAGTCTACTCAGGGTTAATATTGTGCCTCTTCATGTAAATATAAGAACCTTTGAACAATAAGGTTTTGTTTGTCCTTGTTAGCTTTGTGCTACTATTCATACACACACACTTATATATAGTGTCTTTACATATAAAGTCTTCAAAACAATTTTCTCTGTTTTATTTTGAACATAATTTTTCTTTAAAGTAAAATTTTGCTTTTAAAACTTAAGATGAAAAATATAACTTTTCATATTTACCCTTATGTTTACTAGTTTTGATTATCTACATTCTTTACCGTAGAGATTCCATCTTGTGGCAATTCCCTTAAGTTTGAAGAACTTTCTTAAACATTTCTTATAGAGCAGGTCTGCTGGCAATGACATTTTTTAGTTTTCTGCTTCTCTGAAAATGTCTTTATTGAATAATACTGTTCTAAAATAGTTTTTCACTGCATATAGAATTTTGGGTTAATAATTATGTTGTTGAAAGATGTCTCATTATCCTTTTCTCCAATTTTTATGATGAGAAGCCTGCTATTTTTTGGTGATTGTTCTACTTTATGTAATGTGTCATTTTCTTTGACTACTTCCAAGATTTTCAATTTATCTTTTATTTTAGTCAGTTTTTGATGTTGCCTATGTATTATTCTGCTTCAAGTTGGCAGAGATTCTTAGGATAATATCAAGTAATACCCTAAATTTTCCAATTTGATATTGCTTGATATTATCCCAGGTTATTATTATACTCTTTATTTTCTCTAACTTCGTTTTTCATTTTTTTCCTTAGGTTGGATAATTTCTATTGACCTCTTTCAGGTTCACTAACGCTTTTGTCCACTATCAGAATTCTAATTGCTATTAAATTCATTCACTGGATTCATATAATTTTATGTTAAGGACTTTCATTTGATTCTTTTTGTAAATTCTACTTCTCTGATGATATTCCTCATTTGTTTATTCACTATCACCATATATTCTTTTAAGGCCGTGAATTAAGGCCTTGCTATGACATTGTAACAATCACTTTAATACATTTGTTATACACTTTGTTTTTGCTAATTTCATTGTCTGGTTCATTTAAAAATCATTTCTAAGTATCTGCTTCTATTTCTGGTCAGAGGTGACATTTTCTTTCTTCTTTGCATAATTCATAATTTTTATTGTTTGCTGGAAATTGTGTATCTTAGATGGTTGAAAGTCTATTTTGTTAACTTTCTTTAGAAAGTGATGGGTTTTGTTTTGGAAGGCACTATTTTACAGTGGATAGACTTGGTGATCCGCTTGATTCTTTTGAGTCTTGTCTTTAGATTCACTAGGTTGCGTCTATAGCAGCACTTACTTGAGGGCTAGAATAGTCCCTCTTCTCCAGAGTGGCCTCTCTGGGCTGTTATCAAGTGCTTTGTCTTTAAGGAGGTTTCTTCACTCCAGCTAGTTAGAAAAACTATGTCTCCTATCACGATAATATCCTTAGGGTCCCTTCAATTCACAAATCTTTAGCAAGTGCTCTTTGCCGGCCCTTGTAAAATTTCAGTCTACTCATTATCCTTTTCCCAGTTGGATAAACATGCAATTTTTTGGAACTCTATTCCCATACAGCTCACTTTTCTCCATTACCCTGCTAGACACCAGAAGTCCTAAGTGTTACTAAACACCAATTTTTGCCTTTCCAGATCGGTGGAAAGGACTACTTTGTTTTGAATCTGCTTTTCCACATATAAGTCCAGATACTGTCCAGACTGTGCTCAGGTACAAAGTTGGAGCAATAGTGAATCTAACCTAATGCATTTTCTTTCTCTCAGATCAGAAGCCTATGCTGTGTGTTATTTAATGTCTGAACATCGTTTTACTATATATTTTGTTCAGTTTATTTTTATTTACAATAGGAGATCAACTTTCATTAGTTACTCTATTATCACCAAAAGTTAAAATCTTTGTAATCCCTTCTATTTTTAAAAATATGTTTTTATTGATTTTTAGAGAGAGGAAGGAAGAGGGATAGAGAGATAGGAACATGGATGAAAGAGAGACATCCAGAGGCTGCCTCCTTCACGCCCCCTACTGGGGATCAAGCCAGCAACCTAGGCATGTACCCTGACCAGGAATTAAACCCAAGACCTCTTGGTTTGTGGGTCGATGCTTAACCACTAAGACACACTGGCTGAGCTGTATACTCTTTTTTAAGATAAGTTTCTTTTGTTGCATTTTAAAATGTAATTTTAACTCACTCATTATTTAGTCCATTAATCGTATTATGCATGGTATGAGCTAGTTGTACTTATTGGCATATCTCAATTTTATTTATTTATTCATTTTAAATTTATTTCAGAGAGGAAGAAAGAGGGAGAGAGAGTTAGAAACATCAATGATGAGAGAGGATCACTGATTGGCTGCCTCCTGCATATCCCTACTGGGAATCAAGCACGCAACCCTGGCATTTGCCCTGACTTGGAATCGAACCATGACCTTCTGGTTCATAGGTTGATGCTCAAACACTGAACCACACCAGCTGGGCTGGCATATATCAATTTTAAATCAAATAATCAAATGAACAGCACTATGGGAAAACCTACAACAAAATATAACAAACCAAATTCAGAAATACATTTAAAAAGGTCATATATGACAATTAAGTGGGATTTATTCCTGGGATGCAGGGTTGGTTCAATATCTACAAATTAATTAGTGTGATATACCACATAAAAATGAAGGTTAAAAATTATATGATCATATCAATACATGCAGGAAAAAAAATTTGACAAAATCTAGCATTCACTTCTGATTATAAACGCTCATTAAAGTGGGACTAGAGGGAGCACATCTCAACATAATAAAGGCCATATATGGCAAATCCATACTTTAATGGTGAAAGCTGAAAGCTTTTTTTTTTTTAACTTCCAGAACAAGATAAGGAAGTTTACTTTCACTACTTTTTTTCAACATCGTATTGGAAGTCCTTGCCACAGCATTTAAACAAGAAAAATAAATAAAAGGAAAGGAAGAAATAAAACTGTCAATTTCAAATGACATGATACTCTACATAGAAAACCCTAGAGATTCCACCAAAAATTAGGACTAATAAATGATTCCAGCAGGATACAAAATTAATATTCAGAAATTGGTTGCATTTTTGAACACCAATAATGAACTATAAAGAGACCTTAAGAAAACAATCCCATTTCCAACTGCATCACAAAGAAAAAAACACTTGGAAATAATTTAACCAAGAAGATAAAAGACCTGTGCTAGGAAAACTATACTAGTAAGACATTGAAGAAAGAAATTGAAACAAATAAATAGAAAGCCATAATATGTTCATGGGTAGGAAATATTAACATCATTAAAATATCCATACTACTTAAAGCCATTTCTGTCAAAACACCAATGCCATTTTTCACAGAACTAGAATAAATAACTCTATATTTCATAATGGAACCATGAAAGACCCCAATAACCAAAAAAATATTGAGAAAGAAGTTGGTGATATCACGTTACCTGGTATCTCAGTATACTTCAGCTACAGTAAATCGAACAACATGGTACTGCCATAAAAACAGACACATAGATCAATGGGACAGAAGCTCCTGGCATGAGAATAAGTTGGTTAAAAATGCATCTTAAATACCAGATATGTATACACTCATTCACTAATATAACTCTGAGTGATAGCAATGTATCTCCTAACTCAAGTAATATTTATCTTCATAATATTGGGTGAATTATGTGCGAGTAACATAATGCTGACAAGAGGTGAAAGTAATGAATAACAATAATAACACTGCTAATTACATTGCTGTAATAACGACATAATCAAAATGCTACTAGCTCTTCTGTACCATAACTTGTCTTTAAAGCATTGTAAACAGAGGCATTATGGCTATTCAGTATTATCCTTGATACATGGCAATAAGATGGAGGCTAGTCTGACAAATACTGGACCAAGTGAAAAGAAATGTTTAAATTACTTTAAGATTCATTGCTATATTTTTTCAATATTGAACCTCTGACTCCTAATTTTTATTCATGCTAGTATCTGAGAATACATGCAAAGAAATTATGTAATTTTATCACAACATTATTCCCTATTTTTTAACTTTTTTACTAATGTGCCCAAAGTATGAAAAATTGTTCCAGAAGATATTTTAAACTATCCAGAAATGAAAATGAGCCCAAAAAGTGTAAAAATAATTTTAACCTGAAAATTGCTTTGGGGGACCTTTAAATGTTCCTATATATTGCTGGCAGGCTACAAAAGCTTCTTGATGCATTTTTAATGAACTATATTTATTATCAAATACAGGATTTTGTATTATATCAGTAGAGCAGTTGAGTTGGCAATAACAAAAGTCAAGTTTTAAAAAATGATATAGAGCCTCCCATATTTTAGTATTATAACTTTGGAATTCACAGAATGTTAGATGCACAGCACTTTTGCCTTATAAAAGCTTTGGCATGGACACAGTGTGGCTTTTCTATCTACTTAACAAATATACTGGCTTCTTCATCTCTTTTCAATTTTTGAGAATAATTTTTAAAATCTAGATGCAATGAAAATCTTATATGCTTGAGTATACTGTATAAATGAAATCCAAAATGACTTGCCACTAATTCATTACTCTGCACAAGTTCAGTTTTCCTGATTCTGAGATAAGCAATGAGAGAGAATATATCAAAGCTTTAATCCAACAATGAAAAAATCACAATAAGGTTATTTCTAGGCACTTATATTAGATGCTTTTTTGTCACTTTCGGTAATATATTATTAAGTAAAATTATCCTCAAAGCAAGGAATTCTAATCTCCCCCAAAATCTTCATTTACACTTAACCTCATCCCCTAAAGAAAAACCATCTAACACTTTTCTCCAGAGATTAACTACAAAGGGTTAAACAAAATCCATCCTGACAATACTAGAAACAGTTCTCTCTCGGTGTGTGTTGGTTCATTGCTCCACAGGGCATAGCAGATGTTGTGTCTGGTAGTAAGAAGGGCCCAGGAGGTGTGGGCTGTCAATCATTTGTTTTTTGTTGTGTGTTTTTTTTTCTTCTTCTTCTTTTTCCTAACTACAGGCTATGCTATGAATCTGAAGCCCAACTAAAACAATCTGCCTCAGCTGGGGTGTGTGAGGTATCAATAACTCTTGGCAGAGGTGTCAAGAGCCTTGCTGGAACTGAACTACCCTGCTGACCAGATGCTTAGCAAGTTAACAAGATAGCACTGAGCATTCACCACTTTTCCAACACAACAATTAACACAACTGGAAAATCACTGCACTGATATTCTGAAAAAAAAAATCTCATCCAAGTTATGGAACAGGGGCAAATAAACACTGCACCCTCTGCATGGCTGAGTAATTTAAAGTTTCACGCTTGGGAGGGGCTTTGGCTAGATAAATGTGAGAAACTGAAAAACAGAACTACTATTGAAATTCTTTTCTCAGTGCATTCATAGCAATCATTTGTGAGTACACTAAACTATATTCAAGTTCACCTTTACAGATACTGATGTTTCATCTTGGTGAATAATAGATTCTAACGTATTTGTTCAAAAGAGATCAAGACTAAAACTTGGTTTACGAATAGAACTTAAATAGGCTGTTTTGCTAAAGTGAGTATCTGTAAAACTTGAAAAGAATAAAGCAATCAAATTACTTAGTCAAAACAAAAATATTCCTTTTAAAAGACTGTATACCAAGTTGACATATTTCCTGACCTGCATATAGTTTGGGTTTGTTTTTCAAGTTACATCACCTTAAGGTTATTCTCTATCCTTTCATTCATAATTTCATTAGGTAGCATTTATATACTGTTTTCTGGAAAACAGATTATATACTATTTCTAGAAAAATACATGGTATGCAGCAAAACATGAATATTAGCTCTAAACAATTTAATGTTGTTTGTCTTTGCTTTGAAATTCAATAATGCCATCAGCCTGTAAGACCTCTGAGAGCCAGCATTTCACACAGTGAAAGCAGCTTTCTGTTACAAAAGCACAGCAGCTGTGGCTCCCGCAGATACCCTTAAAGACAGATATAATAAAACACTGGGAGGGAGTAGGTCGACACAGGAGCATGAAATGGACGAGATGAAGCCCCTTTGTCACAGCCAAACAGGCTATACAGTTACTATAGTAACATACAGTATTAAACTCCAGGTGGATTGACTTAATCTTCCTCAAACAAAATATAAAGGTTAACAAAAACCAAACCAATAATGATTATAATCACTCTACCCAAATATTTTTCAAGAAGTAGTTATTTTTGGTTTAGTCTGGATAGATGAGTAACAGGTATGCTGGTTCGTGCACTGATTTGAAGAAACGATCCTAGAAGTTGTGGGTGTTGAGGAAGAAATGCATTTTAAAATAATTTGAATAAATCCAGTGACTCAAGTAGCAAGAAAATCAAAGTGACAATGCAAGGAAAATTAGACTATGTGGGCTCTCGAGCCCCGTTTTTTCTATGTTCATCACATTTTTGTCAATGGTGAGATTGTATGTGGTAATACCCCTGGTACTAAATTCATTGATAATTCAGCTGCCTTTTCTTAACTTTGGTTGAAGAGTGTCAGGCTGTGTTCTCAGAAAGAAAATAGTGACTTTGAAATAAGAGCTAGGGAATTATTTTGTGGAACATTAGACCAATAAGACACCCCCCCCAAAAAAAATGAAAAATCACAAATTGAGCTCTAATTTTTAACTATTATAAAGGAAGTAAATCTAAGTGTTTAGGCTGGATGATAACCTCTCAATTAGGGTAGATGTTAAGTCCTGCTTATTCCATCTCCAAGGTATAGTATTTACTGTTATTTTGCTGTGGTTATCAACTATTTCATCTATAAACCACTCCTACCGGCTAAACCTCACAAACTTATTTATTCTACCCAAACTATCACACACACACACAGACACACACACACACACACACATACACACACACACACAATCTTAGTCTCCTTTGCTTTTGTAAATACGCATTTTTTGAGGCTCTATATTCAAATGTTAAATTCCATGTCTTTAATGTAGGTAAAATTGCAGTTAAAAGTAAACTTTAACACATGCAGGTATTTGCATTTGGGATTAACCTAATCATCACTGAAATTGCTCCTTCTGAATACAGCTTTAATGACCTGAAAGAGTTAAGAGACTTTCTCTGAACCTTAATTTATGCCATGGAGTTATGCACCAGGGCAAGCTGGATTCAACATGAGTGTTTTTTAGTAGGTTTTAGCTAACACTGTGAGACATACCTTTAATGGATTTAGTTTGGGTAAACAATCTTTGTCTAGACAGCCCAAATGTCACAGGTATTGGTGCTCATTTTAAGTGGTAACTTCTATGCAAATAATTGCAAAGTTGCATTTTGTTCCTCATACCGATATTTTATGAATTACGGTTTTCGACTATATCAAGAGCTGTATGTATACTTACAAGTGGTAGTTTTAGTCATAGGCCTTTCTGACCATTAACTCTTATTTGACAACATGGAACAATTAGTGTTTATATTGTACTCTGAAATGTATAATGTGATTGTTGAGGGCAGCTTAAGATCCCTCTTAATATTATGAAATCTAGAAAAGAGTGTAGAAAGGAAGAGCAATGGGTAGCAGACTTTGGAAAAGCAAAGAAAGGAGTAGGACCACTTATTTATTATAAGTAAAACTATTCATTCTTTAAAATTCTTTGATATACCTAGGCATATAAGAAATGTACAATTTTGGGAACTAGAATGAAACTATATGATTTTTTCACAGCTGAATTAAATTTATTTAAATTTCTTATAATTTATAACTAAGGATATTTTACATTAAATATGTTTTATTAGTTAATTTAAAAATCATATGACTTTTACTAGTTATATATACATTCATCCATAAAATAATTAATTACTCTACTTATTATATTGCTGGAGAATGCTAAGAATTGGCGGGGGGAAAACACTACTCGATGTGTGGAGGCATTGAAACTAATATGGATGTTCTGATGTTAGAATTATAAATGTAATTCACATCTAACATGCTGAGCTTATACAAAACTGTCTATAGCAATAGCATAAGGCACCCTCAAATATGGCTCATGTTATAATAGGTGCTTCATTCTTATTTGGGGTTTTTCATATATTCTAAAATTCTAGGGAAAAAACAGCAATAAGCTTAATTTATTCCTTGTCTACATTTGTAAATTCATAATTTTACATAGGTTGAAAGAACAATTTTAAATCATTAAATGTAAATTCTGGAAAATCCAATGCTGTGATATCATAGAACTTATAAAAATAAGGGTAAGATAATTTATTTCCAGGCATATAATGTCATTCTAAGGAGAAAGGCACTTAAAACTTTTATTACAGGATAAACATAAAAGCATTCAGGTTGTATGCATATGACTTTCTACTCTTCATTATTTTAATGTTGTTAAGACCAATGTTACTGATTGATAACATTAGAAATCCCCCCTCCCCCCTCCAAAAAAAAACTAAAACAAAATAAAAAAGGTACAGGGTCCAGAGTAACCACTACTGATTGCATTAAATGTCTTAGATGAAAATGAGTCACTAATATCCTCTTTGACTACTGCAATATCTGTTACTTATTTTTCTTTTTTCCCCTGTTCACTATGTAGTCCACAGTCCACATTTTATCAGAAGATCTGGGGGTTCAAACCAGTAATTAAAAACCCAGGGCTCTAATAACTGACAAATATTGTGGATCTGCTCCACTGTATAAGCTAATCACAGAGAAGGAAAAAAAATGAATAAATTTTAAAAGATAAATTAGTCTAATTCATAAAAATTCACAGAGCATTTCTGCCATCTTCATTCAAATCAATAAACAAGGAAAGGAGAAGAGGCTGCAAGTCATGTTTTTAGTGCTATCAGCTGGAAAGTGTGTCAGACTCTTAAAATTGCTGTAATTTTCACCTCGGGCATCCCAAAGCTCTCAGTAAACCATCCAGGATGAAATCCACAACAATCTGTAAACTCAGGCATCCTTCCCACAAGCCCTGCAGGATTCCTCAACCTGCCTCTCTCTCTCTCTCTCTCTCTCTCTCTCTCTCTCTCTCTCTCTCTCTCTCTCTCTCTCGGCATCCTAAACAACTTGGCTCTGACCTCACTGAGCATTCATTCCATCAGAGTAACAGAACCACCCTCATCTGATTCCTCATGGAGACAGGAAAGAGGAATCAGAAACAAATAACCAAAGCTCTCAAGACAATTTAGACACAGAACAATGACCCTGTAGACTGCACGGAAAGTTCCCTAACTTTGAAAGGAATGATGTGAACTGAATCCGCTAATAAGCAAAGATAATCTTTACATGCTCCAGGACATTCCTGTGTACATGCACCAAAGAGTGGTGGAATAAGCTAATTTCTATAATAACATTTAGTAAGGCCAGTAATACTCACTTAGGTGGATTTTTTTTCCTCCTTCAAGAAACATAAGAAATGGGGTTTGCAATGACTTCTGCATAAAAATTAAGCCATGTTCACTCAGTGAGTACATTGCTTCCTAGATACCTGTGAAAGCTGACAACATCTGTTTTAATGGAGGGAATGGAGACACCTTAATGTCCGCAAGTTTTTCCGTATTTTGTTAACTAATTTGTTAATGGCTTTATTGCTGGACTGTTCCATTTTCCAATATTCTTTCAAAATGTGAAGATATAAAAATAGGGGCTCTGGCTGGGTGGTTCAGTTGGTTGGAGCATCACCCAATACAACAAAAACGTTTTGGGTTTGATTTCTGCTCAGGACACATACCTAGATTGTGGGTTTGATCCCCCGTGGGGATGTGTACAGGAGGCAACCAATCAATGTTTCTCTCTAACATTGATGTTTCTCTCTCTCTCTCTTTCCTCCCTCTCTAAAAATCAATAAAAACATGCCCTCAGGTGAGGATTTTAAAAATGATCTAAAAGTAGGTATCAACCATCTTAACAACCATCACATTCAAAGGGAAACACAAAATGCTTTTCCTCTTTGAGTAATAGAGTCTCTATTTCAGAGTTTGCCGTTCAAGTAATGGCCAGTATATATTCATATAAAAATTCTCCAAAAATACATGAAAATAGTAGGGTTATAATTTCTGAACGAAATCTGAAGCCCCAAGTGCTTAGCCATGTTTGCTCTATATACAATCAATTATCCTTAATATCATATTTAATTTATAATATAGTTTGTTAGAATGGGAGCCCTGTGGGCTCAGGGCCTATGTCTGTTTTGTCCATTCCTTCATATTCAGTGATTGAAATAATGTCTGGCACATAATAGATATTCGGTGTTTATTTAATCAATAAACAAATGATGAAATTACAGAATTTGACATAATTTCCTATAGCTGCCTAAATATATGGAAAAGAACATTTCATTACCAATTTCAATAGACTTAAAAATATTGAAATCCATTTTAGAAAAGAGGTTGAAATGCTTGGTCTGCCTTAAGGAGTGTAGAATTCATAGTAAGGGTATACAAAGTTTATAATTTCCCTTATTCATAAAATAACGCTCTATCTGAATATACGACACAGGTTATAGTCAAAGAAAATTTCAGCGATAAAATTATTGTGTAAAAAATATTTATGAGCAAAAGCACAATGTTTATAGGGAATTTTCTCAAACACTGGCTCCTTGAACACAATTTGAAGCAGATTTCTAAGGGAAATACCCAAATGCAAGGTTATCAAGGTGGAAAAAAAATACAGATGTTTTCTCAAGTGCTCATCTTATTTTCCAGTGTCTTCACCTATCTGTAAGTGTCAGTACTGCAAAATCGGGATTAACTTTGCTGGAAGTTGGCTATTTTGGGGAAAGGACAAGTCTTCATTGATTTGGAGGACTGGTATTGGCCGGGAGTTCCTGTTTTATTTGTGGTGGTTTATCCCATAATGAAGAGGTGTTTGTTTGTTTGCTTGTATGCTTCATTTTTATTTTTGACTGAGCTTAGGCATAATGCAGGCAGGGCAAGATGTCAATTTTGATTTTTCACTGGAGTTCTGTGATTAGAAAATAAATGATTAAAATATATTTATTGCGTGCCTCGTGTAAGTCTATCAAGTCTGTTTGCAGTGCTTTGGATGTTTAAATCAATCCTCCTCAGCCAGGTTGGTTTGGGCCAAGATAAATAAACTGAGGATACTTGAGATTTTGTTCCCTAGCAGTCACTTTGGACTTATCTCAGTACACTGGAATCTATAAGACCACCCTTCCTGCCCCCTCTACTATATTATTGTATATGATTTTATTATATTATTTCTATTATAAACGGAATAGAAATGAGCATTTACTGCAATAGCTATGAACTCATGTATCAGTGTTTAGTTATATTGTTATTTAACAAACCTGAAATTATATGTTCTTATTTGGCCCATCAAGAAAAGGATTTAAGAAGTGCCTGCCCCAGTTCAAGGCTCACTTCACCTGCTCAAAAAGTGTTCATGAAAGGAACAAAATTTTATAGAATCCTTATAATAGAAACTTATTATACTAGAAACTTCTAGAAAATAGGGTTATTTCAAGGAATTCCATAGGAACACTTACCCAAGACATTCCTCCACATAAAGAGCTTTCACTTCTCTGGATATTGACTGACAAGATGTCCTAGAGTCAGAAAGCCCTACTAATCTCACACTAGGGATGTCCATTGAGGTTGCAAACCTTCAGAAAGAACTAGCAAACCAAACACAGAAAGAAACGTGCATCACAGAGCATCTGATGCTCAAAGGGAAGTGAGCAACACCCCTGGATTCTGCCTGCATAGGAACATTTACAAATGGAATGTTTTGTGTAAAATATAACTAAACTTGCCTTCTTTGCTTTGTAACCAATTTATGTGTAATAAATAATTGATGTAGTAGAACGTGAGTGGTTAGCAGATATGTGTAGGAATAGAGTCAGTGAATTTATCATAAACTCTGTTTCTGAGCTTTCAAACATCAATTGTTTGGACAAAAAGTTGGCTGAACAACAAATAAGACCACTAAGGGAAACTCTACCTTAATGCCTATAAAAGAAAAAAAATCAAGTTTTCATGAAGTGGCCACTCCTTTTAAATAGACAAGAGTCCCTGTTGCAAAAAGGTCAAAAGTCTCATTGTCATACCAAGAGCGATCGTTGACATTCATGGGGGCATTTTTGGGTTGCCACAATGATTGGAGGCACTTTTATTGATTAGAGGCTAGGTATGTTAGCTATCCTGAAAAAAATAGCACTGAGTCCTATACAAGGCAAGATACTTATGTGGGTGTGAATAGCAACTGGAACCTAAATCAATTTTATAAATAGACTCAAGCTATTTGTATAATTTAACAGAATAGGAACTTTTCAGAAATTGAGCTATTATATAAAATGATGGATGTATGCCTGTTATTTATTCCAGACTGATAAAAGTTATTTACCATTTAGTGCTATATTCCATACCCAGGGCAAGGCCGCTCACACATGCAGTACTACTATAGCATACCTGAATGAGTCTCCTCCTTTGGAAGCTGTTGCTCTACACACATAGGGGGGGGGGCATGCACATGGCTACAAACCTATGATACAGCCTTACAGAGGCGTAACTTAAAGTAATGCAGAGACAGAGACTGACTCCCAGCATAGTTGGAATGAAGTGTTAGCATATATACATTCCAATGGAGACAGGGTATATTGTATTCGATGCTCTGATGGTTTCACCAAAAAGGCTCTAGCTCATTTCTGTCCTTTGGCTGCTGTGGCCCCTTCAGCACTTCTGTTTTCTGTCTATTACTCTGGAGCAGAATTAAGACTCATGTTCCTGACTTCATTGCCTGTCAACTTTTCTCAGGGAGCAACATATATAGCTGCTCTCCCTGCTTCTTATCCAAGAGCAGGAAATACCTGAAGCCAAAGACTCCACTGCGTCTTTAGTAGAACCTTTTTGAGTGTATGCTGCCTAAGTTTGCATGTGTTTGCAACAAAAACTTTGCCCACAAAAATGTTAACCACTGTCACGCTGAAGGCAGTTAAGTTTCAGGATTTTAAGAAACACCTTCCTAGTCTTTTATTTTGTTGCTTGTGTCATGCAATATAACAATGCACATAAATTACTGACCCCAGGACCTAATAAAAAGTAAAGGCTTTGTGAATTATTGTTATTATCATTATTACCAGCTCTTCTTGTTGCTCTTGCAGATATTCAAGATAAAGGCACTTTGCCACTTGATTCCAGGAAGGAATCATCTTTTAGTTTTTGCAAGTTTTATAGGGAAGTGAAAGTTGTTTTAGAAGAAATGCATAAAATAACAGTGGCGATATTTGTAAATGTTACTCATCAATGGTTGTGATAATAAAGTGGGAATCAAAACTACATAGACATTTTAGATAGTATTTTCTTCTTTAATTCTTAAGATAAACTATTTAATTCTCTCCTCTGTAAAATAAAAAGACAAATTAAATTTTCAAAACACCCATACATTTTCTGATTATCAAAGTATATGGACTAAATGATAATTAAAGAAGTGTAGTAAACAATCTGGAAAAAATAGAGACTATATTGTGATGGGTTTTTATCTTAGAGTAAAGCTAAAATCCTGGTTTTTATTTTTGTCTTAATTCACAGTGTGATTGAGAGACTTGACCACAATTTTTCTTTTTTTATTATAATAATCAGGCTGCTTGTTGACAAATGGTCCTGAATGACAAAGCATATGCTAACATCAGCAATGGGAAATTAAAGTTTTCTTTTACACTTATGTAACATGAGAGGCATAATACAAGTATGACTACATGTTAGCTAAATCAGTGTGCACAATAGACTTATCTCTATCAAAACATCTTTTGTGAGACCTTCAGATTACCTTTAAAATTAATATATGTTGGATTTATTGTGAGATTTCTGAGAAATACTGAAGTGATTTCAAGATGTCTCCAATCAAAATTCTTTATGAATAAAAGTGTGAATCACATCAGAAACCCTCCATGGCCAGATGTGGCCCAGTGCCATGAACAGGAGCTCTGGGAGACTCAGAATTTTGGGGTCAACTTTTTCAAGGAAGTCGACATTGTTTAATTATAAAGAGATCATTGACACCTTGACCACAAGTTATTGCTACAATGCAAACTATAAGATTTTTGAAAGGGAGTTGTGGAAAACACAATAAAACAATAAGAAAATTTCCCAGATCCTGCTGAGAATTTAACAGATGGACTCAATGATTTTCAAGGTCTCTACAAGCCACAAGCCACCAAAGTCTATAATTGTATTTTTGAATAACTGGAAATTTTGAATTTTTGGAAGTTTTGTATGATGCAAAATGGCATTATTAAAATGCTTTCAAGAGAACTGGTTAATGATGGGTGATATACACAAGGCAATTTTTTTCATATGGGTATGTTCCCCAAGAGGCAAAAATATTTCAAAATAAAATTGGCTTATTAATTAAAGCATGTACATTGCATTTGGAAGAAAAAAGAATTTCCATCTGTAAACTAAGCCAAAAGTATAATTGGGATTATTTCCTCATAATACTTTTTAATTATTGTGACTAATAATAATATTTGAATGCTGCTGTATTTTCTCTTGTAGCAAGGTTAAAATTTAAGTTTCCACCCATTACTTATCAAATCCAATTCCCATTTTAAGAGTCAATAGCAGCTATATCAAGCAGGTTTAACAATGAGAGTGTTCTTAAAATATAAATTATAAACATTTGCCATGGGATAAACATTATTTTGTTTAATAGGCATCCACTTGCTATACTTCTTATAAAATCATTCCATTATGTAGTTGATATTTACCAAATATTTTATAGCTTTGGGTCAAATTAAATACATATATAATGTAAAGTTACTAAGTGGTCTTTATGGCCAACATACAAGGTAACAGTTAAATTAATAATGACAATAAGTTAAATCTTGATATACTTTAAAACCTATAGATCACTTTTATATTTGTAATAACATTTTAAAAATTTGTTATCTTAAAATGGATTTTTCCTCAAATTAATATGATTCTTATTTCAATTTTCTGAGTCCAATTCAGGATTTCTTTCCAAATGCATTAAATATTTAGAACAAGTCAGTTTCAAATTAAATAGAAAACTCTGCAGAAGGAAGCTTCCCTTCTACATATTAAGGTTCTCTCCATCTACATATTAAACTTTTGCCCTTTTTGAAGACTTCTTTCATCATTAAAAACATGTCTTGTGTGGAATCTCTTATGGCATCAGGTCGGGAGAAGATTTATCTAAGACTCTGTACCAGATTAATGATGTGTGTAAAAACGATAGATAAAATAAAAATGAGCCTGGTCACTACTAGCTTAAGATTCTTGTTTTCCGTTTAGCACAATGTGTGCAGATCAAAAAAACTTATAATAAATTTGCTTTAGAAATATGTTTGACAAAAACTGTTAGTGTTCAGGGTTAGTAGATTATGCTTATTCTACAACATTTAACCACAAAAACATTGTGCAGCATTTTGTTAATTGCGGCCAAAGCAAGGATTTTGAGAAATTCCTGGCTTTTTCGTGTCTCTGAAGCCTGATTTATTTGGGGCAAGGAGGAAACAAGAAAGGAAGCATTTCTAGAAAAGCCACTTTGGTAATATCTGAGACAACACCATTCTTATTTCACTGGGATTTTATTTCATTCTTGCAGGCTTAACATCTCACTGCATGAACAAAGAAAATATCATGTGAAAAGGGCTTCAGGCTAGCTACTTCCAAAAGGATTCAACCTTCCTCGTGCTATCAATATCATCCATACACCCACACAGTTAGCACTTTTGAATACATTTACTGAAAACCATTAATAAAGCAACAATCTTAGTCTGGTTCTTAACCATGTGTCACAGTGAAATAAGTTCATGTAAATCTGTGAACTGCACGACAATGATCAAATTAACAGTCATTTCAAGAAAAAATGCCCCTCAGGCTGAAAAATAATTAGTAGTCTCTCACTATCTTTTCCTCCTAATAAAAATCACGATATTATTGTTGACTGTGCTAATAAAACACCTCCCGTGACCCTGATGTAGCTTGATGTAAAATGTAAGGACTGTTCTATTGTGCAGTCTCACACATGTTTTATTGAACATTTCCATTTGGCTCTTCATCTGGGAACACAAGGGCCCATAGAAGCTGAAGAACTTTTGTCACACTGTAATGCAACTCTCACTTGTTTATTGCTACAGTTAATAAAACACCCACTCTGAAATTCATTATCTTTGAAATTTAACTTTTAACTGCATATGTTGAATATTCAGGGCTTTGAATCTGAGCAGGAACAAGAGCAAGGGGCAGAAAAAGCACACAGGGAAAATCCATTTAGTGCATGAAGCAGCCCATGGTTGGCGCATATGTTGCCATAAACGTCAAGTCTGAGATTTTGATTTTTAGAAACACATTATACTGAGGAAGTCATAGAGGTCACGGATTGTTCAACATATTTTTCTTTGGGTTGTTTGTATCTACTCTGTAACTATTTCTCGAATGTTTTAGTACAAAACAGTACTATAAGTTTATTAGGGATGAAACAAAGTAAATACATAACCCCTGTCCTCAAGTAGCTTATCAAAGATTGACAGATTGGATTCTTGTGCTGACGTGGATGATGAGCTAATGTTGGTTACTGATGTTTCTGATATACAGAATGAGGACGAAATGTCAGTTATCTTTAAAGGAACAAACAAAGAAAACCACAGAAAACCGGATAAAGTCAGCAAACTACTGAAGCATATGAATCAGAACACTGAGCAGCACATACTGCATATGATATCACAATTCAGGGCCCCTGATTTGAAGAATCAACACAGTTCTATAAAAGCTTTTGAACATGGAGAGGGGAACAAGACACTGTGTTTTCCCTCAAGGAGTTTGGAGTCCAGTGAGGAAAATTCACAAGCATAAGTAATTATAACACAGGCCAGGATATGGCATGTTGTTCTACGGATCACTTACTCTGTAATGGAATATTTTGATTATAATTTTGTAAATTCTAAGAATTATACCTTTGAAGTAATGAGTAATGTATATATATATTGGAAACACTGGCTATTTCAGGCATACATATAATTTTAAGATAATTTCTAATTTTTAAACATTATTAGAAAACATATATTAGTGAGAAGAGAGTAAACAATTGGAAAGAGAAAGAAAATATCAAGCTTATGGGAAATGTTATGAAAACATATAAAAAAATTTTCAAAAGCAAAGGAATTTTTTTTTTTTGCTTAATTTTTACATAAGGAGCATCTCAGCATTCTTCTAAACTCTTTCTCAAAGTGTGCTCCATGGAATACTATGCTAAAAAATGTTTTGAAGTCTAGTAAGTCTGGAAATATTTGGTTAAGCCAAGTTAAATATATCTAAGACTTTTTAATATGATTAAATGCATGTGAACATTTAGTACCAAATGTTCCTTTCACAGAGCATCTCATGGGACTGTCACTATGGAACAAAGCTTGGGCACGGCCACAACTGAGGGTGGATGAGAACAAATGCAGACTCAGGTCCCATCCCTTCAAGACATGGTCTCCAAGTCCAGACTTTTATCACACTGATTTCAATGTAACTGCCTGGCCTCAGACCTTGACCTGATATTTGAGAGTCTCTGATAAGACTTTCAAATTTACATTAAAACACTCCCTGTGAATCAAGGTTCACAAATACTAGTTTCACTCTGATTGTATACATTAAAACACTGAATGAGAAAGCCCTCTCAATGAGGAGAAGAAAGTTAATGCTTTTCATAAATACCCTCTGCTGGAAGACGGACTTTTTTTTTTCATTATTTGGTCTGTGCTCTGCTCTACATCATAACAATGTTAACACTTTGGAGAGAAAGCAGAATTCCTGGATGTCAGTTAGTGTTCCAGAGATCTGGCTGTTTTTTACTTAGCACAGTTATCATCTACACTGTTCATTGCTTCTTTCAGCCAGGGATGAGCTCCACTGGGCCTTTTGTTTTCAAAACAAAGCAGAATCACCTTCTATCTTCCTCTTTCGGGCTCTAAGTAGCCAAGTACTCATTAAAGAGAAACAAGGAGAGGTGTATCATTGCTTTAGATATTACAAGCTGCTGGGTGCCCAAACACTAAACATTTCACCCTATGTCACTTCCACTTTATAAAATACACAGGCTGTTTTGGTAAACTACTCCCACTCTGAGTTTTACAACTTAAGGTCCAACAGGGAACAAGTCCACGAAGGTGATAACGAAAGCAATCAAAGAAAACCAAAGGCAAGAAGCAAAAGGAAATAATGCGTATTTTCTAAAAAAGTCAAGTCCATAAATTAAATTGTTTTCATCTACCTCTCTGCCAAAAGATGTTATTTGTGTGGCCACTATTGTCCACAGCACATAAAATGGTATTTTTTCAAAAAAAAAATCAAGAGTAATGCCACTACTATTAGCATAATTTTATAAAGGAATTGTGGGGGAAATAGGTGTCATTATCCTAATATGTAGCCAGCCAGAGTTTTCCATCCTATTTCTCACATTCTATATTTTTAAACACTAACAAAACTAAAACTTCTGTTCAGGGAATTCTTGTCCTTAGGTATCAGAGTAATTAGAGTTAAAGATTAATTATTACAGCTCAAAATCTCACCTCAGATCTTAAAATGATTTATATAATGGTCAATTAAAGTTGCACATTTTTAATCTCAGTTTCTTTCTTTATAAAAAAATATTTTGGTAATGCAGATTTCTAAAGCAATATACACTGGGGAACTAACTTTTTAATTAATTAATTTTTAAATTGATTTTAGAGAGGAAGGGAGAGAGAGAAACATTGATGTGAGAGAGATACATCAATCAGTAGCCTTCCATAAGCCCCTGATCAGGGATGGAACCCATGACCTTCCAGTGCAAAGGACACTCCAACTGACCAGGGCCAACTAAACCTTTTATTTAAAAAAATTCTTCATGGTATATAACAAACAAAAATTCTGGCTGATTGTAGCCAAGTGATGATGGATGGATGGACAGTTGGTTGGATGGGTGGATGGATGGATGCATGGATGGATGGAGATAGTTGATACACACATACAATTCCTCCCTCAATTATTCAAGTTCTACCTGTGACTATTGTCTTGATTTACCACTGTGATATAAAAAGTTTACATTATGCTAATATATAGCCTTGCTATTGTTTCATTAGTCTGTTTATATAATAAATCATCCCCAGTCTTAGTGGCTTAAAGCAACACTTTCTTACCATCTTTCACATTTCTGTGGACCAAACAGATTCAACTGGGTGATTTTCACTTGGGTTTCACATGGGATTACAAATGAATGGTGGCTGGTGCTGGTGTCACCTGAAGGTTTGATTGGGCTAGACAACCGAGATCTTGGCCAGTTCATGCCGGATGGCACGTGGGAGTTCAGCTACAGCTGCTGAGCAGCCTCTCCTTGGAGCTCTCTCCTGTAGCTTCTTACAGGTACTTAGAGGAAGCATATGTGCAAGTACACCAAGCAATTCAGGGGAAACTACAAACCTTCGGTGACCTCGTTTGAAAACCCCAGGACATCACTTTGCCTCATCCTGTAGGTAAAGGTAAGTCACTAAATTCAGGCAAGACTTAGGAAAGGGAAAACTAGACTCCATCTCTTGATCTGGGAAGCAGTATATATATATGTGTGTGTGTGTGTGTGTGTGTGTGTGTGTATACATGGTATTTAGCTTTGACTATCACAACTTTTCAGTGGTTCTCTCTCCAAAGATATTAACATGTCTCACAGTTAAAAGGAGATATGTCTGTGAAAGCACTTCTCCCTTCTGAAATAAAAAGGTCCTACCATTGCAACTCTTTCCAGGTTTATCTGTTTTTGAGGCAGAGGAAAAGTAGCAAAACCTCATTTCAAGTATAAACATTGACAATAATTGTATGCCCTGCCTTAAATGTGGCAAATATGGCAAAGACTTAATAAACTATGAAGCACAAAGAAAATATAGTTATCCTTGCTTTAGCTAGAGTAACAGACTGTTAAGCAAATTGGATGAGGAATCATTTATTTCATTTACTAGTACACCTCCATGGAGCAAATATTAATAATCCTATTTTTCAGATGAGGCTCAAAAAGTTATGTGATTTATTTGTTTTGTTTTGTTTTGTTTGCCTTAAGTTACACAATTAATGAGTAGTATAACTGAGATTCTGGACTAGGATTTTCTTTTCTTTCTTACTTTCTTTTTTTTTTTACTACACATGCTGCTTCAATGAATAGTCAATAAACACTGTGAAAACTTGTGGAGAAATTGGAGGTGGAGGAACAGAGGTGGGGCAGAATGAGAAGCAGAGGAGCCAGGGATCATTGTACTGAGAAACTTTTGTTTTACGCTTAGTTATTTCAACAAATATTTTTCGCACCCTATGTAGCTAGAGTGACAGTCTTATAGCAACCACAGTCTGGGAAAAATTAAAAAACAAAACAAAATTGTAGATGTGGGGAGCAGAGGAAGAGAGAATAATGTGGTGAAGGTCATGGAACCAGCAGCCGGAGGAGGCGCACCGTGGCTGGAGATGGGGTGTGGGAAATACATTGACAAGTGATAAACAATGAGATACATGGAGAGTTGGGAGAGGTGACCCTTCCCTCCCTCAGTGCTCCCAGCCCTGCTGCTGAATAGCCTTGTGGGTTTGTATAGAGCTTGAGGAAGACTTGAAAGAAAAGATGAGAACATCCATGCTACCGGCTGCATGGCACTCTCTGATTTTTTTCTCTCTTTCTACTGTTTGAAAACAAAACAAAACAAAACAGC
This sequence comes from Myotis lucifugus, assembly GCF_000147115.1. Lineage (NCBI taxonomy): Eukaryota > Metazoa > Chordata > Mammalia > Chiroptera > Vespertilionidae > Myotis > Myotis lucifugus. The sequence goes on along the minus strand of NW_005871209.1, from coordinate 1,764,879 downwards.
ATGCCTATAGAAAAATGAATTAATTTTAAATTTCAATAACAGCAAAGAAATACAATGTAACAAATGAAACATACTACTTCTTAATTATATACTGTTATATTTCTATTCCAGAGTTGTTTGTAGTTAAATCTTTAAAAACAGAGAAGAAATAGCATGAGCACAGCTACTTTGATTCACTTCATTTCTCTAAATAGCATATAATTATTTTTAAATGGAGTTTATATTTTTCTTAAGAAAAAACACTCTGACAAATGAAATTACAAAAAGAAAGAAATATAAGTGTTAAATATCACCTATTGTGCCATTATTCTTTATAACCGATTTATATGTGTTACTAGTTGGAAGACTTATTTAGGCAAAATATTGTTCATAAAGCTTAAAATCTCAACAAAACCTGCTTTCAAAAATTTCAGGCCCAAATAAGGAACTTTTCAGTTATATATTTTTGAATAAATTGATTCAAGTCATTTAGGGGTTAAGTGGTCTCAAGTTATTTTTGATAACTGATGTACATTTGAATCCATGAGAGAAAATGCATACTTTAAAAGGATATCAAGTTTAATGTTATTCTTTATCTGCTTCTAATTCTTATCTACGCATTCATCTATAACCACCCCAGCCTATTATGAATAATAATTTCTAACTATTTTATGATCCATGTTTTTTGCCACAAAAGTCACAAAAGTAATTAAGCCAAATTGAAACAATTAGGAAATACACTATTCAATAACAGAGCTGCCAAAAAGTTTTACTGTACCCTAAGGAGGCAAGAAAAAAAAAAGCCTATACAGCAGTAATATCATTCCACATGTTACGTTTATTCTTGCAAGCCAGCCAAGCTCAAATTAATTGTACTGACTAAACTTTTCTTCTTGGAGAAAATTAAAGATATGCTGTTGTCAACACTTGAGCACAACCTTGCCGACACTTAAACGCAGAGAAGGGTGTGACATCCTGCCCCGGCTGCCTTGTGCTAATTAATCACTCTGGTATTTAGGACCATTCAAGCAGACAAATTAATGGGGAATAATTAGTGTATCTTTGTTCCAGCTCAGCTTTGCACACCAGACACTCTCTGGGAGAGAGGGGAGTTTGCAGAGCGCGAGCCATTAGCACGTGCATAGTTTCACTTCTGTTCAGCAAGTTCTTCGGAGACTAAGAGAAAGGCCAAATTAGCAGACGTGTGACTGAGGTTAGGATACCCTTCTGGAAAGAAAGGCCTCTGTTTGGGTATCAGCTTTCAGAAGCAAGTAGCTAATCCATATACTGAATTTCATGAAACAATTAAACCTCAGGGAAAACAATAATTTCAAAAACCATAAGGAAGTCTTTTAAAAAGTATAGTGAATATATTTATTTTTATTTATATCATTTATATTTATTTATATATCACAGAGATAAATTCAAACCTCAGGTATTTCCCATTTTACCTTATTGTTGGCTTTTGTGCATTTTTATCAAAAATGGATTTTTATCAACAAATAGTATTTATACATTTTGTAAGTAAATAGTGTAGACCATTTAACCTCTCTGCTGTTGGTAAGAACTCTCTGCAGATACTCCCTACGGCCATAAAACTTAATTTGTTTCTTCTGATAGGAATCATAGAATAGAAAATTCAGGCAAAGTCTACAGACACAGTCAGTGCGACCAGCACGGTATTGATTAAACTCTGTCTCATTTTACACTGTTGACTGGTTTCAACGTACCCGTGGACTGAGTAAAGGCACAGTTTCCTGCCAAAATATTTTAAAAACTAAAAATTAAATAGTTATGGTTACCAGACTGAGATAATTTTATGATTTGGTCCTACTGCTAAAAATAAAATAGAGAAAAAGCCAACTTATTCATAAGAGTTCAAATTCTCCTGGATTAAACTTATCAGTTTTACTTTAATACAGAGAGTCCTCCCCTCACCAGACAAGAACATCTAATTTTCCACAATTAATACTTCAAACATCAGATTTTTTTCTGATGATGAATTATTTCTGAGCTTTTTATTGAGTTTGCTACATGAAGAACTTACCTAAACATACTGCAAATAATTGTGCAAATATGTGTATATACATTCATATAACCACGCTTATTTTAATACCATATGTGTCAGTAATCTTTAATTACTGTTTTTCATATTTCTGTGGTTATGGAAGGGAGGAGTTTGACAACCTAAAGGATGTTTTCTATGTGCAGTGACTATCTTGTGTTTCACTACCTAACTCTGCAGCGTTGACCCTTAACAACCAAGGCAAGAATTATTGCTGTGGCAGCACAGAGAACATTCCTGCAAACTCCATACCCACGGTCAGAAGGTTCACACACTGACCACCTCACTCTCAGAGAGCAAGGGTGGCTCAGGGAGGGGCAGGACCAGGAGGGGCAGGCCTCGAGGGCCAGGAGCTGGTGCAAAGGGTGACCATACAGTGAGAAAAGGGAACTCATTCTAGATCCAGTTATCAATCCTTTTGTAAAGAAATGTCACCACCCAAAATATAAAGATGAAAATAAGCGTGGGGCATCTGTGACTCGGTTTAGTTCTGTTAATAATAGCACATTACAGATATACTAATAACATAACAGAGAAATGCCCTGACCTGGGATATGCCCTAATTTGGAATATTGTTTACCACGCCCAACATCTAGGTTTCATGAAAGCATGATATTGTTAAGGCATAATGCTCTTGAAATTGTGCTGGTGGAGAGGGAGAGAGAGAGAAAAGCCAATCACAAAACCACACATTCTTACAATTTCTTCGAGGCGAGAAATGAATCTCTCTCTAGTTCCCTCTGAGATACTAAATTACTGCCTAGGATAAGCCCAGATGCCGTTAGAAAGGCTTCCATCCTGGGAGTGGGTCCTCCTCGATCTTTGAAGGTGCCTAATCCTCATTAAAGGCAAACCCTGCGCATGGGAGGGGCTGCGCTGGCATCAAGGCACCTGGCGATGACTGAAAGCGCCGGCCCCATGTGCGGCTGCCGCTGAGCAGCAGAATGTAATTTAGTCGCACCAGCGGGAGCAGGGGTCAATGATTTTATATTAATGGGGATCACGACAGTTCTAAGCTGTGGCGTGCTTTGAAATAAGTGTTGTACAAGGCAGCAAAGAGAGCTCGGCCGAGGAAATGAGCTGTGTCACTGTCTCCTCATGCCTAGCAGCAAACACTGGAAGGTTTTTAGTTGCTACAGACTCGGTACCATCATAATATTTTATAAACAGCAATTACCTCTTTCATTTAAAAAGCCCGAACTCCTAAAGCAGAGCTACCAAAGATGCCAATAAAGAGGAGAAAATTCCTTTCTACTCCAAATAGAGTCCACGTGTGTGGCCAATGAATGGGCTATTCATGGGATGCTCAGAGATGAAAACAAACTTATGCAAATAAGTCCAGGCCTGTTATGGGTAGTCGTTGTGATGCTATTGAAAGAGGGTATATTATTACATACCTTGACATGCTCTCAAGGCGTCGGCACCTAAAGCAAGAAAGATGGAGAAAGATTTAGAGGCAGTGATTTTGAGTAGTGTTCAGTATTCAATTTTTGTCTGCAGTTAAAAGGCACTGTTTATCACGATATCCAAATTTTCCCTAAATTATAAAATTATCTTCACATTTGTTTTTAGGAATAAAAGGTTTAGACTTCATTGATTAGGGGGAACTATCATTAAGTGGGTAACAGCTACCCACCCGAGAGTTACAAATTCAGCCGTGAAAAGGTGGGCATGTTGATGAGAAAAATAAAATCTATCCTTATAAATTGCCACCTGGGAAAACAATTGACTAATTTTCAATATTTCTCCCATGCGCTAGAAAGTCTTTGGGATTAGTGAGCCATTACTGGAGAACAAAGTGGTATCATTGAACATTAAATTACACATCATCTGGAAAACAATTTCTATAAAACAAAATCCAAGCTTGATTAGTCTATTAGAGATGCACTTTCCAAAGACGATCTGTGAAACAATAGTGCTGTGACAGATGTTCTGTGCTGAAGCTCACACACATCCAAATATATATATAAAGATTCTTCAGTCAGACATATTAAAGAAATACTGCATTCTATAAGGTGTGTTTTTTAATTCCCAAAGAACATTAGCATATTAAAGGCTCTGAGATGTCCTGAAATAAAGACTCTCTTTAGTTTCCTTCAGATATTATCTATCCAACCAATTTCATTATTACATTTTCCCCTGAACCTATTAACATCCCTTTCTCTAAAACACACTTTGGAAAGTGCTGTAGTAGAGCTCACTGAGCTGGTGAATATGCACCTTCATGAAGTGGGACTAGTAAGTTTGTAATCTCCCAAACTTACTCCCTTGCACACAGAAGCTGGTTAGAAGACAATTTGGGTTGTAAATTATAATTCAACTAAAGTTTCAAACTTTCAGAAAATGTGCAATAACCTACATAGTATTTATAAATTAATATACCAAAATATTGGAGAGACACTCTATCCTTCCCAGGAATAAAAGAGCAGAGGATCAGGAGGAATAGGAGATACCAAGGGTTGGGTTTTGATATTGGGACTTGACTAATTCATCCTGCTTTTAAATAATTTAGAATATAGAATAATTTGCATATTCCCAGACAGGACATATACGTAGTTTTGTTGGAATAATTCAAGCTGGGACTAGGTGAGGCGAATGAGGCACCTTCTCAACCACAAAATATAAGGGGCAACAAAAAACTCAGTAATCAAAATACATAATAGTTTAATCAATATTTTTAAATGATGCAAATAAATCCATGAAAAACAAAGTATGAACATTTTAAATAAAGACAGATTAGTGTTACAGATTTCTCCTTCTGCCTCGGGCTCCAATATGGCTCAGGGCAGCACTGGTGATAAGAAAGGACCAGGAGACAACTGGTACAAACAAGCACTTAATTGGGAGTCCAAATTAGTTCTGATCTTTTCTGCTAATAAATAGCCATACAAGTTTTTTTACTAGTAGACCAAGTCTTTATATATTCTTCTATAGAAAAAACAGCATTTCCCTAAGTGTTCTGGAAAGCATTTGTTTAGTGATGTGTTAAAGGTATTCTGGAAAAAAGAAATATGGGTAGTAATTTTGATATCAAATATGTTAGGGAAAAACTGGTCAGATTTTTTTTAATTCTTTATTGTTTAAAGTATTACATATGTCTCCTTTTTCCCCCATTGACCTCTCCCTGGCCATTCTCCCCCCTACCCCCAGCACGTTCCCTCACCCCTCTATGGTCTGTGTCCATTGGTTATGCTCATATGCATGCATACCAGTCCTTTGGTTGCTCTCTTATCACTGCCTCGCCCCCCCTCCTGCCTTCCCTCTGAGGTTGCATGGTCTGTTCAATGCTTCTATGTCTCTGGCTCTATTTTTATTCATCAATTTATGTTGTTCATTATATTCCACAAATGAGTGAGATCATGTGATATTTATTTTTCTCCAATTGGCTTATTTTGCTTAGCATAATGCTCTCTAGGTCCATCCATGCTGTTGCAAATGGTAAAAGTTCCTTCTTTCTTACAGCAGTGTAGTATTCCATTATGCGGATGTGCCACTGTTTTTTAATCCACTCATCTGCTGATGGGCACTTAGGCTGTTGCCAAATCTTAGCTATTGTAATCATGCTGCTATGAACATAGGGGTGCATATATCCTTTCCAATTGGTGTTTCTGGTTTCTTGGGATATATTCCTAGAAGTGGGATCACTGGGTCAAATGGGAGTTCCATTTTTAATTTTTTGAGGAAACTCCAACTGTTTTCCACAGTGGCTGCACCAGTCTGCATTCCCAAGAGCAGTGCAAGAGGGTTCCTTTTTCTCCACATCCTCACCAGCACTTGTCCTTTGCTGATTTGTTGATGATAGCCAGTCTGACAGGTGTGAGATGGTGCCTCATTGTCATTTTTATTTGCATCTCTCAGATGATTAGTGACTTTGAGCATGTTTTCATATGACTCTTGGCCTTCTGTATGGTCAGATTTCTTTCTATCAAGACTTCCTAGAATTTTAACATGCTGATATATTTCATGGCTGTCTTATAAGAAAATAGACTACAACAAATAGAGCATTTATTATCATCTCACACAGAGTATGCAAAATGCTGAGCCAAATGATCTAAGTTTCCTCCTCTTTATAAAACTTTAAAATTCTAAAGAGGCTTTTTTAGAAGTCATGTGCATAGAAAAAATAGGAATTTGGTACAAATTAAAACTTTATAGAAAAAATAAGTCTAACTATGTTTAGAGAAATCTATATTTCTGCAAACATTTATAGCATAACTGACTTCATATTGAAGTTCTCTAAACACTTCAGATCTACAAGTTGGCTTCAAAATAAATTTAGATTAGGGCTCAAGTTCTGGTATTGAAACTTCACAGAAACACATGAAAGATGGAAATGAGCAGAGCAGAAAATGAGCCACCATAATCAGATGTTAGTAGATGCGAAAGGTTATTTTATGGGAACATATAATTTTGAAGATGCTTCAGTATATGACTAAGAAGTTTGAGAATCAGTGCAAAAAAAGATGATCAATCATTAGGCATACATGTATATATATAAACAGATGGATATTGAAGCTTAACAGAGGTACTTTTTTATTATATTTTATTGATTTTTTACAGAGAGGGAGGTACTTTTTAATTATATTTTATTGATTTTTTACAGAGAGGGAGGGAGAGGGATAGAGAGTTAGACACATCGATGAGAGAGCAACTAAGGTACATGCCCTTGACCAGAATCGAACCCGGGACCTTTCAGTCCGCAGGCCGATGCTCTATCCACTGAGCCAAACCGGTTATGGCTTAACAGAGGTACTTTTAAGGTGTATAATGAATTCATACTCAGGTAATAAAATGATGTCACCCTCAAGAAATAATATTAATGGCTTCCAAAATGCTTGGTAAAATAATGCAAAACAGATCCATGACAGATTATAATACATTTAACAGTGGTTATTTTGGAAGAGCTCAATATCAAGCACAACTAAATATTGTACACAGTGTCTACTGGAAGCTTTGTCCAAAGAAATTACTGAATTGGTATTTTCATGAATCTCAACATAGATATTATTTTTTTATCTTCTCTTTAGTTTCCAATCATTTTCTTCTAATACCCCATGTCAATGTTGTCAGTCGGGAACTACCATATACTAGTATGTTTCAGCTCACACTCTTAAACCCCATTTTCATTAGCCCTTGATCCCAGAGGACCTATAATCTACTGATTCTACCAGATTTTCATGGTTTTATCATCCTTATGTCCCCAGTTTCCCACTTACACATCTAACTTCCTCAGTCAGTTATTTATATTTATTCCCTCACAATCACTTCCAACTCTTGCTCCTCTTTCATCATACTGGATGCCTAAACAACCTGATTAAATCCAAGTCAGCCTATTCTGGCATGTACTGGTACATCTGCACTGAGTGAAGCTGGACACACACACACACACACACACACACACACACACAATGCTTTCTGAACTCACTTTACATTTATGATTACAAACCTCAATTGTGTTCTGAGTGCTTGATGGTACTATATTATCATTTACTCTTTCCATCATGCAGAATGATGACTTATTCATTACTCCTCCTCCTACAATTCTTCAGTGTTAACTAGGCCCCCCATGTTCAATTAACAATGACTTCATTTTTTTCACTGAAAAAAAATAGAAACCTATAGGAGAGAATTTCTACAAGCTTATCCCATTTTCTTAATAATTATAGCAACCTGCTTTTGAGAATATATATTTTGCCTTTTCTTCTATTACTGTGGATGAACTTTCCTTACTACTTTGTAAGGTCAACTTCTCCATTTGGTTGTTGGATTGCATGAAATATGGCCTAATCCAGTGATGGCGAACCTATGACACGCGTGTCAGAGGTGACATGTGAACTCATTTTTTGGTTGATTTTTCTTTATTAAATGGCATTTAAGTATATAAAATAAATATCAAAAATATAAGTCTTTGTTTTACTATGGTTGCAAATATCAAAAAATTTCTATATGTAACACGGCACCAGAGTTAAGTTAGGGTTTTTCAAAATGCTGACACACCGAGCTCAAAAGGTTCGCCATCAATGGCCTAATCAATTACATTATTCAAATAATTCTTTCATGTATCTGTTATCACACATTTTATTCTCTTTACAGCTCTCCAATCTCTTGTCCCCATTTTCCCTTCCAGCTTTTGTACAACTTCTCTCCTTTTTTTTTACAGCAAAATTCCTCCTTTGAAGAGATCTACTCTTGCTTCTCTTCCCATTTGCATTTGCCAGTATTCACTATACAAACACTGGATCACCAACGAATTCTATTTTTACCAAATTCAATGGTCAACTCCTATTGTCAATTATATTTGAACAATAAGTAATATTTGACAATTTTCATATCCATTATCACCTCAAATCAAACCACCATTATCTCCCACCTAGATTATTACAAAATCCTGTCACCTGTTGTTGTTCTCACATCCCCCTCCCCTCAACCCCCATATGACTGTCTACTATGCCTAACTGCAGCCAGAGGAATTCCATGAAAAGGTAAAATGCACTACTATCACACTTTTTCTTGTTTTTGTTTTTTTATAAATGTTTAACTTTTTTTAATATTTATTTTTCAAATAACATAATTCCATTTTTTAGCTTGACCCAATGATTATAAAATTTCCAAATAAATAATATTTTGTTTATACTTGTATTATGTATTTATTTGGTAATAATCAAAGAATGAGACCTATAAAAATTCCTTTGTTTTAAATTTCTTAAGGTTTTATTGCGGTCAAGTACTATAGGGTTTTTTTAAAATATATTTTTATTGATTTCAGAGAGGAAGGGAAAGAGAGAGATAGAAACATCAATGATGAGAGAGAATCATTGATCAGCTGCCTCCTGCACGCCCCACACTGGGGATCGATCCTGCAACCCAGGCATGTGCCCTGACCGGGAATCGAACCGTGACCTCCTGGTTTATAGGTCAATGCTCAACCACTGAGCAATACCAGACAGGTTATCATAGGAATTTTTGAAAATTCTTCAGAACACCTAAAGTAAGTATCTTTCTGTTTCAAGACATATAAATGCCTAAGTATAGCTAAAAGGAAACATTTATTTCATTGTTCAATTTATTATTTTTTGTTGTTAATCCTCACCTGAGGACTTTTCCCACAAAGCCTCAGGTCCCTGCTGATCGCTTGTTATGGCTCATTACGGGAACCCCGCCTCCACTGTGGGTGCAGCCATCTTGTGACGGCGTGACAGAGTGAGCATCAATTTGCATATTATCTCTTTATTATATAGGATTTTTCTTTTTTCTTATTTGACCATATTGCTTTCATTTTATACTTGTAAATTCTAAAGAATTTGCTATTTTGTTGATGTCATGCTCCTTTTCCTATTAGCATAATTGGGCACATAGTTCTCCAATCATAATTAGAAAAGAAAATACTAGATATTTTTCCTACTCAGATGCATACTTATGTACATCAAAATAGAATACTTTCTTTTCCCCGAGACTTCTTCCCCACTGCAATAAGATTATCTCAGAGGAACAAACTCATTTCCTCTGGCTCCTCTCTTCTTTCTCCAAAGAGGAGACATTTGAAATGTTACTTACTTATTTCCTTCTCCTGTTCATTCTTACCACTAACCTTAACCTCTGGATATTGTTGAGATAGGTACATATTTTTAATTTAATATTGTCATTAAAATTTTCTTTCAAGAATATCTATTTTTTTCAAGTCTTATTACTAAATGTTAAGTTTTATACCATGAATTTAATATATTACTATGAATTATAATATATCCTACATAGCAATATAAGTGTAATAAAACATTAACATAATATATAAAATATATCCTATAATACTATGTTGTAGTCTTAAAGTTTTATATTACTTCAATCTTTACAATATTTTTTACTAAAGAGACCTAGGATATGCTTGGATATAGCAGTACATTTTTAAGTGATATCAATTCTTACTAAAAATTAACTTAGATATCACGTAAAAATTTACTTTTGTATCCAAGAATAACCTAGGTCTATAACATTCTGTTATAGCCTCCTGAACAGACCAAGACAAGTGAGGTTTATTTTTTTCATATGATCAATTAGAACTATTTTGCTTTGAGCTTTGCTTTTTATGAAAAGTTAAGGAACCAGATTCAAAAGAGCTAAATAAGGCTTATATTTTCAGTCTTTCCAGTTTATCAGACTTTCTAGTTTTAAGTACAATAGAGTAAACATATACAGGAAAGTAAGTCCCTTACCTTGTCAAAATACAAAGACATTAGGCAAAATAATTTTAAGTTATTTTTAGAGATTTTCTTAAAAGTCTTCAATGAAATCACCAATAAACATGAACACTGGAGTTTACTGTAGATAAAATATATTTATCAAGTATTTTCTGCTCTACTTACCGAACATATAATTGATTTCAGTGCAGATGTTGTTCTTGGCAATGCCCAAGCTGCAAATTCTTAATTATGTAGGAAAGTTGAGCCTGAAAAGTAAAACAAAGAAACATGTTCAAACTAAATGTCAAACATAAAAGTAAAGCCTGTTTTATGGAAAACAACTGGTATTTCTCATTTTATCAAAAAAGGAGTAAGCTTATAAATTAATCCATATAACATTTCCCTATAAATATGAAAAAACAC
>NW_005871209.1:1604676-1754138 GCF_000147115.1 Myotis lucifugus | reverse complement strand
TAATTTTTTTATTAGCTGTATCTGAATCTGACAGATGTGGATTAAATGTATCTATTTTATTTACTAGAAACAATAACAGATTCTTTTAATTGCTAGTATATGCCAGAGACATTCATAACTTTACCATTCCATCACAGCATATCATGATATTTCTTTTAACTACCATTTGCTTCTCAATACTCTAACACTTTTCATTTGTAATATGTTGTTGTGGTTTTAAGCTCAATACTTCATAAATTAATTCCCAGTTGTCATAAATACTCTAGAGCAGCGGTTCTCAACCTGTGGGTCGCGACCCCTTTGGCGGTCAAACGACCCTTTCACAGGGGTCGCCTAAGACCATCCTGCATATCAGATATTTACATTATGATTCATAACAGTAGCAACATTACAGTTATGAAGTAGCAACAAAAATAATTTTATGGTTGGGTCACAACATGAGGAACTGTATTTAAAGGGCCAGAAGGTTGAGAACCACTGCTCTAAAGTATTAGTAAGATGCAGACTCCTGCCCTGACCGGTTTGGCTCAGTGGATACAGCGTCGGCCTATGGACCAGAGGGTCCCAGGTTCAATTCCAGTCAAGGGCATGTACCTTGGTTGCGGGCATATCCCCAGTGGGGGGTATGCAGGAGGCAGCTGATCTCCTCTCTCATCGATGTTTCTAACTATCCCTCTCCCTTCCTCTCTATAAAAAATCAATAAAATATAAAAAAGAAAAAGAAAAACATTAAAAAAAAGATGCAGACTCCTATCAAATATTATTAGGACTATCTAGTGAAAAATTTATGCTTTATGATATTTTACAAACTTATTTATGTCACTTAATCCTTCCTGATGGCATCATTATAGAGGATTGCTACTTTTAAAAGAATTTAAAAATACAATAAAAAGCAGAAATATTTTAATTTTGTGTAGCTATTTTTCAAGGAATGTTTTAAAATGTGCCCAACTTTTACCCCTTAAAATGTACATACTTTTGAAATAATAATCTCGAAATATTTTATAAAACCTTCTTCTTTATTCAGAGGGAAATATGGTGTGTGTGTGTGTGTGTGTGTGTATGTGTGTGTGTGTGTGTCTATGTTTGTATTAGCAAGCTAGAGGAAGCCAGAGAGAGACAGGGTAAGGAGAGAGGAGGAAAGGAAGAGGGAGAGGGACAGGGAGAGGGAGAGGGAGAGGGAGAGGGAGATGGAAGAGCAGATAGAGAATAAAAATCAGAAAAAAACTAAAAGGAGAAAAATAAAAGTGAAATGGAAAAATATAACATTGTGCCCACTTAATGTTGGTGGGAAAATGAAAGTCAAAGCATATTAAACAAATAAACAAAAGGATGTTTCATTGACTCTAATTCATCTGTACTGTTTTTTTATACCTCTTGACAGAAGTCAGACTATATCATCAAATAACCCAAACACTGGCCTAATATAACTTCTCATCATGTCTTGAAATTTCAAAATTCCACAGGTATTTCTATAGACTGAGTCTTTCTAGGGCCCAGAAGCAACAGGCATTCCCCTTGTTGTTGATAAAGAAGACTCAGTGTGAATAATAAAGGAGATGAATGTAAAAAGGAGGGCAAAACAATGTTGCAGGTACAGCCTGCCACTGGTATTGGGCCTAGTTTCCTTCTTCTGGGTCAGTGACCTCAGTGCCTGAGACTCTCAACTAAAATGGCCTGAGAGACATTCGTTTCCCCCAAACTCCTGACCCTTACTCAGCAGGCAGCCCCAACACCCCTTCATGAAGTGCATGGCAATGGAGTCAAGGAAATGGGCAGCTGCCAAGGGAATTGTGCTGTACTTTTTTACTAACCACAAAAACCATCTCTCACCTCATTTGCCATGGAGAGAAACGCCTTTTTAAAATTGAAGAACAGTATTGATTAGTCTAAAAAGCTTTAAATTGGCTTTCATGATATCATAGTTTTATTCACTGTCAGATGTCAGCAATGTGACCTTGTAAAATATTTGAGCTTTTTGGCAAAAGCATTCAAGCTTTTGCACATCAGTTTTAAAACATATCCCAGAAGGATATCTCACAGGTATTATAAATCTTAAAAATTCTAAATTTTCAATAAAACAGAAAGCCACTGAACTTTATTCAAAGTAAAACAATAACTGGCCCTTCCTGAAGTAAAACATAGATGAAGTATTGAAATGCCGCCACTTAATCATTTGAGTTGCTTCAGTCATTTTCTTTACTTTTTTCAGACTCACGTTCTCGAACGCCAGCCGGGCTATGCATGTGGCATATGGTTTTGATTCTTATGATGGCTAAGCTATATTTTGGTCATGTAGGTAGAGATTTATACTCTGAATATGACTTATGTAAGATACATGACATAATTTAACTCTATATTTAGTATTAAAAGACTTTCACCTAGGAAAGCAATCTTTTAAAAATAAATCAACTATTTTTATGTTAAGCAAGTACCCCAAATTATGAAAAAAGAGGAGAATTGAAAATGGAGAAACTAGAACATACTATAAAGAAATTAAGAGCTTTCCAAAGATTAACATTCAAGTAGCCATATGGCAAAAGTAGAATCTTTTTCTTTTAAATCCCCACTGACGGTATGCTTTTATTGGTTTTAGAGAGAAGAAGGGAGCGAGGGAGAGAAATGTCAATGTGAGAGAGAAACATCACTGGTTGCCTCTCATATGTGCCCCTACTGGGAATCGAACCTGCAACCTAGGTATATACCCTGGCTGGGAATCCTTTTAGTGTACAGGATGACATTACAAACAACTGAGCCACCAGACAGGGTAAAAGCAGAATATTTTCCTCAGCTCCATCTCACTGCACCAGGCTTCAGAGCCCCTCCGACATACTAAGGGCTGAAATCATAGTTGGCACAGGCAGGAATAGGCGTCGGCATCACTCTCTAGCCATGGACACAGATCATCCGCCTGCACTCTCAACTTTATGGGCAGTTTGGTTAGCAAGACCTGAAATGTGTTTGATAAGGCCCAAGACCTGCCCTTTTCAGAAGAGAGTAAGTTTGACTTTATGAAATATATTCAAAGACAAGTCAACACAAAAAGAGTGTTGTATCCTCGTGCTTAATGTTGCATTGGGGAAATAAGGCTGGGCAGATTGATGCAGAACAGAGCACCAAGTAAAAAGTGTCACCACCACAGACGAGTTATGTGTTTCTTAGTATCTGCTCTTCAGAAAGTTCGAGAGTGGAAAGGAAATGACAAAAAGTACAAACTGGATGAAAGGAGGCAGTGACAGCAAAACATAGCAGCTAGAAGCTATAATCAAGACAAAAAGTCTTACATTTGGAAATTGGACTTAAATAAATGTAGTGGGATTAGAGATGATATAAAACCAAGATGTTCTTAGAGATGAGACTACCATGCGGTTATTTTAAAGAAAAAAATAAAGAAAAGGAGTGGGAAACTTAACTTTCATTTATCATACGTATACACCATTAAGAGAAATAGTCAGTTAAAAATGAACCATAACTCTCTAAAACACATTTAATTATTTTATCAATTGCCTTAGTTAACCCTTGAAAATTCATGTATTGTACCATTTTTGTCTTTTATCTCAAGATAAAGGCTTCCAACAAATGAATCAAATGCCTTTAACATGTTTATGTATTTTTCACAAACATTCTAGTTCTGAGAATTTATCTTAAAGTTTCTCACAAAATATTAAGATTTTGTCACAGAGATGTTTTTCACAACATTGTTTATGACATTCATTCATTCAACAAAATTTTTGGAGAACTTTTAATGGACTAGGAAATCTGTTTGCTGTTTAGGAAAAAAAATCTAAATGTCATCAAAAAGGTAATTATTAATGACTAGAGGCCCGGTGCACAGATTCGTGCACCGGTGGAGTCCCTTGGCCTGGCCTGTGGGGATCGGGCTGAAACCAGCTCTCCGACATCCCCAAGGGGCCCCAGATTGCAAGAGGGTGGTTCTCGGGTGACGCACCCAGGAATCGGGCTCCCTCTTCTCTGGTTCCGGGTGCGTCACCCGAGAACCGCAGCTGCCAAGTTACCACAGCTCGGCAGCTCCTGCGTTGAGCGCCTGCCCCCTGGTGGTCATTGCGTGTCATAGCTACCAGCCTGACAGTCGGAAGGTTGAACAGTTGGATGGTTGCTTAGGCTTTTATATATATTAATTATGGTATAGACATATGATGAGTTACTAAAATGTTTATGGAATGTTTAATGATGGGAAAATATTAATGATTTAACATTGAGTAAAAAATGCACTTACAAAATAGCACTTATTATCAGAGACATGTAAAAATTGCATTATAAATGAAGATATACTCCAAACTACAAATAATAATTGACTTTAGGTGGTGGAATGGCAGATAACCTTCTGCCCTGTGTTGCTTTTTATGAAAAACATGTATCAATTTAATAACATGCATCAGCTAACAAACATTCAGATTTGGGGAAATTAGAAATATCAGAAACTGATCCACATGACCATCTAATCAGAATTTTACTCTTGAGGTATAAGAACTTGGTTGAGTCTGTCAGAATGCAGGATAGTCAGACAGCCTTTATCAACATGCTTGCTGGAAAAGCATAGTGCTTGATTTTGTCGACTGCTTATACCCATTGTTCACATTCTTAAAACACTTTGTATTCCTAACAGAAGCTGGTATGTTTAAGACTGACTTTTGGCTAGCAATCAAAAGCAAAATTGACATGTTTCTTATTGCATCAATTTTATAGATTTCTAATTTACATACAATTAAATGCACCTGTTTTAAGTGTACATTTTGATTAATTCTGACAAATATATACACTGATGCAATCCTATCTAATAATAGACAAACATGGTAATTGACTGTACCTTCACTATGCCTCCCATTGGCTAATCAGCGTGATATGCAAATTAACCACCAACAAAGATGGTGGCTAATTTGCATACTGCAGGCAGGGCAGGACAGCACCATCCCACCTGCCCTGCCGCTATCTGGGCCTGCTATCTGCGACCTGGGGCAGCGTGCATCCCAGGGCGGCCGGGCGGGGCAGCAAAGGCTTGAAGGCGGCTCAGGCTGGAGCAAAGGCCTGGGTCCCGGGTGCCGGAGGAAAACCGGTGCTGGCAGCCAGGGGAAGGCCTGGGTCCCGGGTGCTGGAGGAAAACCGGTGCCGGCAGCCAGGGGAAGGGAAGGCCTATTGCACGAATTTTTTCGTGCAACAGGCCTCTAGTTATTATAATAAAAATACAAGCTATTTCTGTGACTTTTAAAAGGTCCTTTGTGTTATGCTGCTCTGCAGGTAATCCTTAAGCCCCATCCCTGACACGAAGCAAATACTGACCTGCTTTCTGTTACTATAGATCAGTTTTGCCTTCCAGAATTTCATATAAATAGAATCGTATATCTTTTGTACATGATTATTTCACTCAGTTAAATGTTATGAGATCTGTCCATGGTGTTGCATCTGCCAGTATGGATGCCACTATGTAGACTGGCTAAAAATAAAAATAAAAAGATTTATGATATCAAGTGTTGGTAAGGAAGTAGGGGAACTCAAAACCTCATGCATTTCCAGTGGGACTATAACATGGTTTAGCGAATTTAAAAAAAAATTTGGAGCTTTTATAAAGTTACACAAACACCATATTACTCAGCAATTCTCCCCCAGGTATTCATCCAAGAGAAATGAAAACACATGTTCACAAAACGACATGTAAACAAATGATTGTGGCAGCTGAACTAGAAACATAACAATTATAACTGCCATGACTGGAAACAATCCAAATGTCTATTAACAGGTGAAGGAATAAACAAATTATGACATACACATATAATGGAATACTACTTTGTAATAAAAATTCTTTTTTTAAGCATAATTTTTAAAAGTTAGTTTAATGAAATATGTATCCTGGTAAAAGGTTTTAACGATGGCAAAATCTTGTAGATTCATTATAGTTATATACATACTACTACTCAGTAAGAAATTTTTTAAAAAGCCTTATTCATTTTTAAGTAAGCTGCAATCAAGGTTTAAATTAATACATAGTTAAAAATTCTAAAGCACATTTGTCTATTATTAATTTTTAAGAGGAAAAAACTTTTGATAACATTTGTTATATATTTAAGGGAAGCTATTAAAATTGTTGAACCAATCGGGAACACGAAGTGAGCAGTTATTAAACAAAAACTTATACATTTTAAATTAAGTCCCAAATTCCTACAGTGTAGTCTTCTGACAACTTCTAATAAAAACCGTATTCTCCTTCAATTGAGAAACTCCAACACTCAGAAATGAAATTGTTTAATTTTTCTTTCATTTAAAAATCAAGTGCTGAACACAGAATTAGGCATGGTCCCTACTCAATAGGTTTCGCAACTTGCGATGTGAGCCTGATTTTCTTTCTGCTCAGATTCTTTATCAGAGCACACACTTGACAGGAACTTGTTTACTATTGCTAAGATCTGCTCTTGTGCCCTGTTATCTACTGAAAGAAAGTCCACAGTCCTTTGAAAAACCAGGGCCTTGGGCATGCTGGAAGGGTAGGCACAATAACATATACTTTTATCAAATAAAGAAGAGTTCTGTGTCAAGAATGGAATTCTAATAATGACTTAACTTTTTTTAGTTTACTACTTAAGAAAGCTTGTCAGGAATATTTGGAGAGCCAACTTTATGCCTGAATGTGTGCTAGCACAGTGCCTGGAATATAAGTATTTGTTGGATGATAGAACAAATAAAAAATACATATTTGAAATATAGCATTCTATGTCAACAATAATCCTAGCAGTCATAGTCTCTAAAATTAAAAATTGTTAAATTCTAAAATAAACTCCCACAATGATCTGTAATTTATCTATATCCATGATTTTCATAACACTGTTCAACTGTCTCGGAAATCTCTGGTCATCATGAAGATCTTTTACAGCACTTTCCTGCACGTTTTCTATTAGGAAATTCATTATTGGCTTGTACATAGAAAACAATATAATATACAGGAAGAAATGTACTTGCTAAGACTATGGAGATAAAATGAGAAATTGCATGTACTGGACACCTATTGTATCTCAAATACTGAGCTAAGTTAATTCACTCAGAAAATATTGTTTAAGTGCCCACTATGGGTCAGGCAACATTCTGGTGCTGACAATAGAGCAGTGAATGATTCAGAAATGCCCTTGGGACTCACAAATCTTACGTTTCAGTGGAAGGCACATGCAGGTGAGGGAGGGGAATAGGAAGAGAGACAATAAACAAAAAAAAT
The DNA here is from genome assembly GCF_000147115.1 of Myotis lucifugus. Classification (NCBI taxonomy): domain Eukaryota; kingdom Metazoa; phylum Chordata; class Mammalia; order Chiroptera; family Vespertilionidae; genus Myotis; species Myotis lucifugus. The sequence goes on along the minus strand of NW_005871209.1, from coordinate 1,746,919 downwards.
AGTATAAATGATTATATCAGGTGACGAACCTGGATTTATTAATTCTCAACACAATCTTAAAACTTCACTATTTTTTAAATGAGGAAATTGCAAATAAGAGATGTCATCTAACTTGTGTTTCAGTCATGCTGTAGTGTGGCAGTAATTTAGGCAGGTCCTTCTGACTGGGAATCCATTGCTGTTTCTATTTATTTATACTTAGGGGAAATAATCAGAAGATAATTACTAAGTTCATAAATTATAATCGACAAGGAAGAAAATGGAGGGGAATGGAAGAGGACTTTGGAAGTAAACACTTATCTCTGTGCGGCATGTGTATTGAGGCCAAACTTCCCATGAGCTGCTGCCAGCTAGTGATGGAGCAGGACAGGGATAGTAAGTGATACCCATTCCCGAGAGACGTGGGACTCCTCTGATAGCTGACTTTGGGTTGAAAACTCACTGAAGCACTTGCTGAAACTTCCTTAGATGCACCACTGTCAAGGAACTTCCTCAGACTCGCATTGTGGTTTGAAGGTGCTTCTTACCTTAAGCTCTTCCTTCAGCATTTTATCTCAAAGAGGTGTTTTCTCTAATAAGATACTTGCATGTTTAATCCCATCTTGGTATCTACTTCTTGGAAGAAGTGGTGCCAAAATTGATTTTAACAAACCAGAAATAAGATGGGCATTTGGGACTGGCTCATCCACATGAAGAGGTGGGTGAAGAAGGGGCAGGTGAAGAGGACATCATCCTGGTTAGTAAGTAGGGCATGGATAGTCCTTGACACAATGTGGCATCTCAGTTACTGAAGATTTCACCATGGATGACCTGGGAAAAATATCGTGATGGAGCAGAATGCTATGGCAGGTGTAATAATGCAGACTTTTGAAAAACAGGGGGATAAACACTGACAGAGACAGCAGAGTAGGGTGCCTTTTGGAAGGCTGAGGAGAGACTGAGGGTTGTTCGGGAGTTTATGGCTAACTGTGAACCCAGACAGTCTCAGTTGGAGTTCACAAAGAGGCTCTTATCACCTGCAGTAGGTTAAACACAATTAAGTGACAAGCTGAAGAGTTGTCAGTCACAGAACTCTGCACATGTTTGAACACTCAGCTAAGGTGGGCTTTCTGAAAGATGAGGGCCCTGGTAGGAAAAACCAGATCATAAAAAATGCGACAAGGAGATTTGAATGGAAGAACCCGATGACGCAGACTATTCAACCTGCTGCCTACCCTTGAACCCTGTGGGCTTGCAAAAGATAGCCCATCTTTCCTTGGAGGGAGCTAGTACCGCCACTGGGCTGAAAGATGCTACAGCAGCTTCTCCCATATGAAAACTTGGTGAAATCTCCCACTCTGCCATTTCCTTGCCACTCCTGCTCCAGTGTTCCTTCCACAATTGGAAGGGTCCCATTGGTCCATATCCACCTTACCTGGCTCCCTCCCACCTACTTGCTACCAGATTTCCCACTGTCTTCTTTGCCCTCTTTGTCCATTTTCATTACAAAAGATGTCTGAAGGTTTGAAATGTTTCTAAGGAAATTCATTTTATTCTTATCAAAGATATCACTAACATCATTAGAAAGGACTTTTGAATGGTTAAAAACGGCAATAAACTGTTTGAGAAGCTGAGAGTGCATGCCTCTAGGAAGTCTTCAAGTGAAGGTAATCTCCGCCTGTGTCCTTTAGCTTTCATTTTCAAGGATTCTAAGTCTTCCCTATATAAAACCCTTAGGCAATTCTCCCTTCAATAGGGAAAATGATTAGCCACAGGTGCTTCTATAACAGTGTAGAGAATTGGCAGTCTTTGAAAGTCCTTTAATCGGGTTATCACTTTATTTACATTTCCTTATTTTCTTCTTCTGCAAAAAAAAGGTAAAGATAAACTTCACTCTGTCAGGATTGTCATAAACTCTGACTCATCACTGTCAAAAGTAATGTTATATTTTTACACTTATACCGTTGTCCTGTTTCGGTTATTCTCGTGTTTCCTGAAATGGGAGTTTTTCAGAATTCAGAATTCAAAAAGTTTAGCATAATTTGTTTTGAATTAAATCATCACTATCAATGGTTCCAATGTTAATATATTTCTGTCAATCAAAAAAGGTGAAGTGTTAGGGAATCATTCATTTTAGGTCTTCATCAATATGAGCAGAAAACCCTAAAAAAGGATATCATGCCTTTTCCTTCTCAAGCAAAACTTTTATTCATGTTTCCTTACATCTGCACTTATATTTTTAAAGTTCCACTTAAGGTATAATGAAAAGGTCTCCAAGCAACAGCTAAAAATTCTGGAAATTAATCATAATTAATTTCCTTTATTCGAAATCTCTTCTCAAGGTAAGCTCTAAGTAAAAAATAATATTATAATACTTTTATGTTTTCAGAAGCTGTTGTGATGACAGAAATTACACTACTTTGAATGACTTTCATCTATTATTAAAAAAATGTTACAAACGTATTTCTTTCTTAACCAAATTTATCAATCACTGTCAATGCAACTGAAGTTAGTACTAAATGCTGTATTTTTAATACAAATCTCACAGATGACACAAATATATTATCTAAACTTACATTTAAATTATTAGAGTTTATGGAAATAGAGTTTATTAGGTCAAGATTAAGTAGTACATATATATATATATATATATATATATATATATATATATATATATATATATAATATATACCACTATATATCTATATCAATATGTTTAAAACTATACATGATTTTCAGGAGTCAAACTATGGCATCCATTACAACAGAAGGATATATATTTTAAATATTTCAGTTGTTCACTTGTATTACTTCCTGCTTTCTTTTTTCAAGAGTCATGTAAAAACTTAAGGCAGAGAACTATGTAGCATAACATCAATTTCCTTTGCGTTACCGTCTTGATTTCCCCATGAAATGAAAGTTTGTGTTACTTCTAGAACATCCCTAAAGTCCCTTGATATTCCATGTACTGTTTTGATTGTTTCTAAAATAATTCTTGGGACCCATGATATATCCATGCCTCACATCTAAAGATATATTGTATATATTACAGTTGGTTTGAATACCTTCCAAGAAAAACTGCAATATCTATGGTTATAAAACTAGTATAACTGTTTTTATGTTTTGCTTATATATCTACTATGTAAGTCCAAATTTTTGAAAGCAACATACTTTATTCACAGAACGATTAATTTAATGTTGTTAAAATTGCCTCTGTCTTCCCAAAGCAAGCATCATTATATTTTTTACACAGGAGAGTAAAGGTCCTAATGTAATAATTCCTTCTCCTCAACAACAGCCCCCCAACCCACTCCCAAATGCACACAAGTCTTCTGGTTACAAGTGGGAGTGTAAATAAATGCATTTACCTCCCTTCTTCCCTGAGTTCCATTAAAACAAAAGAAGGAAACAATGATATCAACGCATAAATGATGAAACAGGTGAGGGGCCTCCATAATTAAGAAATTGTAATATATTTCCTAGGGAAGGTGAAGAGGATGTAGAGCCAAAAAGGAGGCTGCTTCTTTTTAGAATCTCAGAGCATTGGAAACCAGCTAAGATGGAATCTGATGAGAGACTGAGTACTAAAAATGCATCAATTAAGTGTAAGGAGGACTCACTGGCCTATACACAAATCATTCCCCTAATTTGGGTGCAGAGTACCAAGCAGATATGAGTCCACCCTCATGATAAATATGTCAACAAATTAAGTTAAATCTGAAGTTTCCTCTTTATACAGATGGAGAGACCTGAGTGTCTTAGTTCTGGCTGCTATAACTATCATAGACTAGGTGGCTTATCAGCAACAGAGATTTATATCTCAGACTCCTGGAAGCTGGAAGTCTGTGATGAGGGAGCCAATATGGTCAGGTCCTGGTGAGCATCCTTCCCATTGTATCTTCACATGGCAGAAAGAGAGCTAGAGAGCTCTCTAAGGTTCCTTTTAGAAAGACACTAATCTGATCCACGAGGGCTCCACCCTTATGACCTTATTACCTCTCAAAGGCCTTACTTCCTAATACCATCTCACTGGGGGCTAGGATTTGAACATACAAATTTGGGGAAACACAACATTCAGTCCAGTGCACTGAGATAAACAATTTTTGCATTTTGGTGACTTCAGAAAATTGGCTAATACTTTGCATCAATACCATAAAAGAAACCTGATTTTTATTTTTTTAATATATTTTTATTGATTTCAGAGAGGAAGGGAGAGGGAGAAAAGATAGAAACATCAATGATGAGAGAAAGTCATTGATTGGCTGCCTCCTGGGGATTGAGCCCAGAACCTGGGCATGTGCCCTGACTGGGAATTGAACCCGGGACCCCTCAGTCCACAGGCCAATGCTCTATCCACTGAGCCAAACCAGCTAGGGCAAACAAACCTGATTTTTAATAAATCTTAAGAATGGCTATCAGGTAGTTATGAAAAATAGTTTGAGCCATTCTGGTCTTACATTTAATATTGGTACCTCATGCCCAAGAGTGTTCATCTAGGATAAATTGTTCCCGACTAGTGAAACAAGACTCTTCTGAATACTCTGCCCAATTATGAGTTTTCTCATCTGGGCAGCAAGGACAGGAATATTGCAGGTGCTATGAGTGCTGGCACCCTTTCCTCGAATCCTTCTGAGTGCTTATTTCTGAGGGCCTGTGTATTTTCCTCACACGCATGCACTAATTAGTACTCTACTGACTACTTGAGGGGGGCCTTCTGTAACTCTCTGGGCTTATCTCTATGTGCATTTCTCTTCATTCCTGTTCTCTCTTCTGTAAACTCTAACAACCTTGGTTCCCCTGGACTCCCAACTCCATCTCCTTCTACTGGGGAGGCTGGCAGACTCTATGTTTCCTTTCTCTGCGCCATCACCTGGAAAGGCTCTCAAGGCAGTTGGCTGGGACAGTCATTGGGCTCATCTTATTTGCTGCCTATCACTCAAGAGTCAGTATCCTTCACTGACTGTTTTCCAGTGTCTTCTAACCATTGTTTCACATGTGCTTTTGAGTTTTTGAATGTTTCTGATAGGAGGGTAATTCAATTCCCTATGACTCCATCTTGACCAGAAGTAAAAGTTTACAGTAATTTTTCAAAACTATTATTTGCTTGGCTTAAACTTTTTACTTTCTAAGGCTATTAATTACATGAAAGTAGGAGGGTGGATTGCAGACTCATCTTCGCAGTATACTGATTTTGTCACTCATTGCCTGCTCCAGAACCCCAAATAGCTCTTCTTGCTCACTAAGTTAAATATAAACACAAATGCAAGCCAGTAAAAGTAGTTGTATAAAGAACTAAAACAGTGTTATCACTAACAGAGTTCTTATGTTCTAGCTTGGTCCAAGGATACACTCAATGTCAAACAAAATTTTTAAAAGGATTGCACAAGAAGTTGTAGGTAGTATTCCCTGAAAATAACCCAGACTCCAGATCATCTAAGTGGCAGATGAAAGAATATGAACCTCACGAGCGTAACACTTAAGGACTCTAACCAAGATATTTGCCTAAATATTTGACCAACCTTACTTACGTACAGTGTGTGAAACTGTTTTAATCTATTATAAATATTAGAATATAGTTCTTTGAGTATTTGCAATATAAGTTGTGATTTTTTTCCTACAATGTTTACATATATTTTTAGACCTGTACCCTCTTTCCAAAGACCACATATAAACATTATTACAGATTGTTACACTTCTGGAGTTATCACTTCTTTTAACACTTTTTAAAAAGAAGAATTTTTAAGTAAGAGTTATTGTTGAAGATTTAATTTATATAGAACATTAGAAAAAAATTTAAATTATGTGGATTAGACTGTTTAGGAATCATTTCAGATAAAAATTTTTTTTTAAAAAAATATGCTTTTCTTGAATTTGAGAGAGAGAGAGAGGAAGTTAGAGGGAGAGAGAGATAGAAACATCAATGAAAATCATGGATTGGCTGCTTCCTGCACGCCCCCTACTGGGGATCAAGTCCACAACTCGGGCTTGTGCCCTGACCAGGAATCCAGTCCGTGACCTCTTGGTGCATGGGACAATGCTCAGTCTACTGAGCCACACCAGTTGGGTAGAGAAAACATTTTAATCTTAAAAATCCATAGGCATATGATTTTAGTAAACAAGGTAGCTGTACATAGTGCTTCCAACAAAACAAAATTACTAAGCTCATCATTATTTAGTTCTTTATTTCTCTATACAGTATTCTTAAAACCAGATTTCAATATACCCTAATTATGACTTAATGGCTAATACTTTATATATAGGTACAGAATTGCTTTAGCATTTTTGTGGCTTAGTCAGGATATGTGCCTTTTACACAGTGGTGAAATCAGCAGTCAATACCTTTCAATAAGTCTGTGTGGATGAACTGTATTTGACCAGTACCACTAAAGATTACCATTAGCAAGTGTCTCAGCCAGCTATCTCCATAGCAGTACTAATAACAAACTACTGCTAAACTCCTAAACTCCTAAACTCCTTAGTGTCCATTTTTCCATGCTCACCAATCTGCAGGTTGGCTAGAAGTCAAGTAATTTGCGCTAGATTTGAGTGGGCTTCATACTAAGCTTCAAATTGAGTTCGGGGCTGTTCTACCCATCTCTAGTCCTCATCTAGTACTCTCTTTTAATGTCATTAACAGGCTAATAGGGGCAGGGTAGATTATTTTATCAGTGGTGAACTACATCAATTCCTCCTTGGGAAATATTTTTTGGAGATAATGTTGATGGGATCGTCCTTCAGGAATGTGGATATGTTGGCATAATTTTCCCAGAGGGCTTCCCATGCATCTTCACATTACCTTTGACTATGTCTTTCTATGTCTCCCAGGCCTTTGCCAGGAGTCTATAGATAAAGCAAGACTGCCCTTCTTGAGCACTTGTTAACTTTACCAAATTTTGCTTCCTGTGAGCCAAATACAATAACACCTTTCATGGCCATAGCCAGTTGCCTCCCAAGGTGACTTAAAACATGAATCTTTTTTTCTAAGAGGAGAGATTTCAAACTTTATAGCCTAAAAAACATCTACCTTAGAATGCCATTTTAAACCTGTAATTTTCAGGTATCTGTCAGGAACATAAAACATAGAACATTTTTATATTTGGATGGGAGAATAATAAACAGTAATACATAATGACTTGGGGTTTTAGTGGCTTATCAATACCTGACTGAACTCATTAAGTAATCTGTCTTCAGTTCTATTTAGTGGCATGAAGTTCCCTAATAGCTTATAAACCTGAACACAGATGTAAGAGCACTACTGCTCACTTGTTTTTCTCCAGCCACATCATTAGGAAAAAAGTTTCTTTTTATAAGACTCAAAACCACATTTAGACTGTTGCTTGGTTGAGCTTATTTGGAACCCTTGTCTAATATTCAAGTTCAAGCAGTCATGTTCTTTATGAATGCTGCTATAAAATTGTACTGAATTTTAATGTCTTGTTCATAAATGTATTTTCTTTTTTCCAGAAAATATAAATTTTGAAAACTTGCTTAATGTGTGTATTTCCTGCCCTCTGGTACTGGCCTGTACATTTTCTGTTGTTCAGAGATCTTGCTTGGTTCCCATGCAAAATAGGGGACCAACTGACTCCTACAACTGTGGCTGCCATTTAAAGGTAATCAAAACTATCTTGGGATACAGCAACTAAAAGTCTTACATAACATAGCAACTTGGAAAAGGCCTAGAAAGACAGTAAGGGCCACTGGCTTCCAGGGGAGGGCAAAGCGCTCTTCTGCTCCAGGCATCGCATCGTCCTGCCTAGATTCCTAGTTCCCTCCCTTTATTAGGATCCTTCATAAAGTGGCTCATGATTCCCCCTAAGAGTGACTTTAAAAACATATTTTTAATTCTTCAGGGTCTATCATTCCCTATTTATTATTTTTTAAAATGTTATTATCTTTTTAGAAAGAGAGGGAGAAAGAGGGATAGAGAGATAGAAACATTGATGAGAGAGAAACATCATCAATCAGCTGCCTCCTGCACACTCCCCATAGGGGATTAAGCCTGCAACCCAGGCATGTGCTCTGAGCAGGAATTGAACCAGTGGCCTCTTGGTTCTTGGGTCCTCTTGGTTCCTGGGTCAATGCTCAACCACTGAGCTATACCAGCGAGATGATTTTTATTTCCTTCTAAATTTTGCCTCTTCCTGAGGAAAAACCCCATATACTAGCTTCCTGGAACACTTTGACCAGTCTGAGAGCGACTCATTGTTGTTCTAAACAATGTCAATTTTTTTTTATCCAATGTTTTAGAATTGCAACAACACAGATAAAATATTAAAGACTTGGGTTTCCTTTTCTCTGATATTGCTACATTTCCCAAAAGGCTCTGTATAAAGTTGTGATTTTATGTGGCAAATGGCAATATTCCCATTGGATTCTAGTAGCCATGAACATTCATGTTTATCTATAATTGTGGTAATGTCTAAGCACTTAAGACTTAACACATATATGTCTTCATTCCTACAACAAACCTTTATTGACTGCTTAGTATGTTTCAAGCACTGGTACTACAGATGATGAAACAGAGTTAGGAAAAGGACTGTGTCTTGAGTCTTAAGAGGGCAAGAAATAGGAAAAAGTCAAAAAAGGAAGACAAAAACAGAATGAAATAAGCTACCAAATTCTGATTCACACACATATATGAGGGGCAAGATGCTCCTGGCTTCAGAGTCGCCATGACCCTGTAGGTACCCGCCTCGCACCCAGTGTGAAGCTTACTCTGCTCTCCATGTTAAATCCCTCCTCCCTGTCCCATCACTTCACAGAGCACTAAGCCTGGTAACCCCTGTGACCACAGGTTGAATCACAGCACAGACCAAGCGGCTGAGATCTAGGGTAAAGGAAGTAGACAGTTCTAAGACACACCAGCTAAACCGCTGCAGTTGCATGCCTGCTACTGCAATGCTCTTGTGTCCTGAACTGTGCTGAAGACCTGGAAGGAATCAAGGGAATGAGCATTACACCACTAAAACATTACTGCCTAAAACTGGCATCATTTCACGCCCTTGGGACACATATCTTGCGGTGGCACAAGTATTCAGACAGGGACCCCGAAGACATATATTTGAAAGGAGCAGTAATAGAGGAACATGCAGGTATTCTTAAGTGCTACTTTTAAGTTTATAGACCTTTTTATCCTTTCAGATTAAAAAAATATTTATAGATTTCTGCACCACTTCTATACAGAATGAGTAAATTTCAATTTAAACAGGAGTATTAACACCAGTTTCAACATGATCTTTAGCTAGAAATTACTTCACTCAGATACTCAGAGGTCAAATGACTTCAGCTCAGGTCACTAGAAGAGCTCACTTAGGGACTGGAGAAAGGCCTTTAATATTAGACTTGGACTCAGAAGAAGCACTTTCTCAAGAATAAATCACTAATAAGAATTCCCTCTTCCATCACATTGGGTTACTCCTCACAAGTCAATCTAAATGCCACTGCTTTTCAAAAGTATGGCCAGTATAGTATTCATTTCTGACTTATATTTCTCTTACTCTTAAAAAAGTAAACCTACTAATATAAGGTATTGTTAATATCGTAAAGACAAGTTAATCATAGTGATAGGATTTAGAACTTGGAATTTGAGGTAACAACTTTTTCTATATCATGTTTGTAAAAGCATCTCTTGGCCTGGGGCTACGGCTGGGTCTTTTATTACACACACAGTGTAAAAACTACAATATAGTCTCCCCCCGCAAAGAATTTACAGTCCAAATATATGCCACAGATCCTCGCAAAGAGTTTAAACTATTCCAGAATGGTTTCTAAAAATATTGGCAACTGTTAAAATTCAATTGTTAAGATGAAACTTTGAATATTAATTTTTTCCTCTCCATCCTCTGAATGGTCTAGTGTCATATAGAGTTAAAAGGGGAAAAATAATTCAGAGAAAGTAATGTTACAACTATGCACAATGAACACATGTACTTTATCAAGAAAGTAAATAATAAAACTTGCAAATTTCTCTAAGCCCTGAAATCAGTCATGGGAAAAGAAATAAATGATATGTGACTTGAATATTTTCTTAACATTTCTACTTAAAAAAAGACATTATATCACTGAATGTTTATATTCTCTTACAGTTAGAAAACATATAATAGCCTCCACTCCCTTCCCTCTGGTAATCCCCATACTGTTGTCTGTGTCTATGAGTTACAGTTTTATATCCCACATATGGGTGAAATCATATGCTTCTTAGTGTTTCTGACTGACCTATTTCACTTAGCATAATATTCTAAAGGTCTATCCTAGTTGTGAAAAATTAATTTACATTTATGCTACAGTAGTCCCTGGACAAGAAGAAGTACTCAGGCAGATTCTACCCTCAAGTGTTTCAAGTCAGAACCAATGACATGAACTTGGATAAGTCAGTACTAGTTATATGGCAACTAGAGGCCCAGTGCACTGATTCATGCTCCAGTGGGGTCTCTCGGCCTGGCCTGTGGGGATTCTGGCCAAAACCAGAAATCTGACATCACCGGGGGTTCCTGGATTGCAAGAGGGTGCAGGCCAGGCCAAGGGACCCCATTGGTGCATGAATCTGTGCACCAGGCCTCTAGTATGCATATAAGATCTTTGGTTAATCTCTTCCCGCCCTCCCCCTCCCCTCTTCCCTCTGAGATTCATCAGTCTGCTCCATGTTGCCATGCTTGTATGTTGAGCGTCTTCCCCTGGTGGTCAGTGCATGTCATAGCTACCGGTTGAATGGTCAGACACTTAGCATACTAGCCTTTTATATATGTAGATAACTGAAAAGAAGTAGATACTAAATATGATCACAGAATCATTTAAAAAGAAGTGGCATATGATGGGGATTATAAAAAGCTGGGTGGAAGTTAAGCAGAAGTATGGAGACATGAAATATGTCAGCTCTCATCTGATCACCACACAGAGACATTATGGAAGGTGTGTGGCTTCCAAAGAGATCAGACTGGGTCAAAGTGATGAGATGGAGTTCTCTGTGATTAGAATTGTGGACTCGCTAGAGCAATGCTGGGAAGTGGGAGTGAGGTGATGGAATGGAGGGCAACTGAAAGACTGGGACTGAGGTTAAGGAAGGCATGTGAGCAAAAGAGGCAACAGAGCCGTAAGGGGGGCAGAGAAACTTGAGCACCTAGAACCAAAATCTGGCTTTTCAGGCCAAGGAGAGGTCAACATCACTCTTAGTTTTGAGTTAAGAAACTGAATTAGATATAATAGAAATAAAACACAAATCTGAGAATTACTCATTAAGACATTTCTATATAGACAGTTTCTATTCCAAAAACACAAAATTAAGTATGAAAACATATAAATTAGCAGTACAACAGTGTTTAAATGTGAGTTATTCAAAAAATGATTCTAATAATAAAACAGAAAAATGCAAGAGATAAAAAATGCTAATTTCATACCCATATTCAGGACTTCCTCTTGGAAGTGAAGAAAACCAATCAAATTTACACTTGATCTTAGCCAAAAGGCCAAGAAACAACGACCAAAAAAATTTAGTTAGGATATAAAAATGAAGCATTTGTTTGGTTGGCTGGGGGGTTGTTGATTTATTGATCTATTACATGTCTCTCCCAAGTATCTATTATAAATACTAAACTAATATAGCACCCAAGTCACCCACACTACCTTCCATCACCCCAATCTGAACTGTCCCATTCTGGTTTATCTCACTCTCTTCCACATGTCTAGCTTTCAGTGTACTTTTCAGTAAACTGACATTTGAGATTTAAAAAATGATCAGTCTTGTATAAAAATCTCTAAAAGGGAAATAAAGGGGAAAAAAAGAAACTATCAACTCATATCTATTAAATCCAGAGAACAACAAACAATTTTTCTTGGAACATTATATAGCTACAAGATAATAAAATATAAATTGAGTGCACACTGTATGTCGAGTACCTCAAAGACACTTAACATTTATATTTAACTAGAGGCCCAGCACATGAAATCATGCATGGGTAGGGTCCCTAGGCCTAGCCTTTGATCAGGCCCATCTTCCGCCTGATCGCCAGTCCCAGGTTCCGCACCGCCGCCCCCACCGGCCACCCGGTTACCCTCGCCAGCCCTCGTCCCGCCCCGCCGCTGCCGCCACCGCCAGCCAGCCAGTTCCATTCACCGGCCCCCAGTCCCACCCCGCTGTCAGCCGGTTCACCAGCCCCCAGTCCTGCCCCGCCACCGCTGCCAACCACTCGGTTCCCCTCTCCAGCCCCCCACCTCATAGTGACTGGTTGAGCGGTCATTCCGGTCATTACACTTATGATCGCTGGCCTTTTGTTATATAGGATAATTCTCTTTCTCAATAATCTTCTCTCATGTACACACATACACAAACATCCCCCAAAACAGGTCAGCTTTCCTGAGTTGCAGACTGCCCCTTACAAAGGGTTGCAACTGACTCTGCTTTTATGTCAAGACAGGAGACCCTAAAGTGGCAATTGGTTTGGGTCTTAAGAAAGCAAAACAACAAACTAGCAGAAAGGGAGAGTGTGAGAGAGGATAAATTCTGACCCCTTAAATTTATTTGTATTCAAATTATCTATAATAATCCTATATAATAAAAGGCTAATATGCAAATTAACCGAACAGCAGAACGACTGGTCACTATGATGTGCACTGACCACCAGCGGGCAGATGCTCAACGCAGGAGCTGCCTGGTGGCCAGTGCACTCCCACACGGGGAGCGCCACTCAGCCAGAAGCCCTGAGCCAGGCTCAGGACTGGTGAGCACAGCAGTGGTGGTGGTCTCCCGCCTCTGCAGCAGTGCTAAGGATGTCTGACTGCCCCAAGGGCTCCCGGACTGCGAGAGGTCGAAGGCCAGGCTGAGGGACCCCCTGAGTACACGAATTTCATGCACTGGACCTCTAGTCTATAATAAAAGCATAATATGCTAATTAGACCGGACAGCCACACGACCTTCTGGACATCATTCTGGATGTCCTTCCAGATGAAGTCGCAGTGGTGGGGTCTGAGGCAGAGGCAGTTAGGGGTGATCAGGCAGGCATGCGAGCAGTTAGGGGCGATCAGGCAGGCAGAGTGGTTAGGGGCAATCAGGCAGGCAGGCAAATGGTTCGGGGTAATGAGGCAGGCAGTCAGAGGTGGTTAGGGGTAATCAGGCAGGCAGGCAGGCAAGCGGTTACGGCCAGCTGTAGCGGATTGCGACTGCCAGTTTAGGCCTGATCCCATTGAGGGGTCCCAGATTGTGAGAGGGTGCAGGCTGGGCTGAGGGACTACCCCCCGCCCCATATACAAATTTTGTGCACCAGGCCCCTAGTGTGCATTATGTTATTTACTTAGGAGGCTTACTACATATTTACTTTTATGAGATTATGAGTAAAAATATGAATCATAGTTAAGAAACAGTCACTGCTCAAATCAAACATACTTTCATTATTTTATTAGGACATATAATGGATTGAGCATAATGTCGCATTTGAAAGAGACTAAGATTTGTTTGTTTATTTAAATAAACCAAAGGGAGGGTGGGTCATATGGCCGAGGCAGGTAAACAAGGTGAGCAGTGGTTTGACGAGCACTGGTAGTATTACAGCTGCCTTGACACTGAATTCAGGAAATATCTGCACTGCCTTTCCCTATTCCCTTTTCTTTTAGTCTTTGATGGATATATAATAATTATATTTTATAAGAATGCCAGTGGTGACAGAAGTGCTTCTCCTAATGCAGAGGCTGTAAAGCTATCAGAAGAGCTTTAAGCAAATGTTATCTGTTTTACAGAAGAAATCAATTACCCGCAGATTGCTTAAACCAGTGACAGGCATGGTGAGGAATAAAATGTGTTAAGTAGAAAAGTTACAGCCATCAACATGTAAGGAATTACATGATATATGAAAGCAATCACTTGTTCAATTTACCTTCAAAACTAAAACAAGTTCTTCTGCATCGGAAATAAACATGAACCTCTCTGAAAAGGGAACAATTTCCAACTCAATAGAAAAAGTACTATATAAATTTTACCTAGCAATGGTGCTATTAGGAGCACACAACCAGGTTTTCAGAGATAAAGTATGTGAACTATTTAACATACTTATTTCAAAGTAGGCATCAGTTTGTCTTCATCTTCCTACAGTTCAGCATTATGTAATTTTCCAGATATGCCCGGAATAAGAGGAGTCTGCCAGAAAACACTCCTCACTTTATAGCACTCCTTATATTTGTATCAACCTGCAAAGGATATTATTTACTCAATTAAAATACATTTAGTATATTTAAGTTTTAATATTCATTACTCTCTTCTGATAACACATATTATTATCTATATTATCAAGAAGAGATTCAGAAATGGACTTTTTTTCCTTCTTAAAAAAGAAAATAAATGTTTTGAACAGGCTCTGACGGTTCTTATGAAGGACACCAGGGTTCAAAATGTTCACCAAAGCATTGAATTGCTCAGGTGGAGTTGGCATCTCGCTTGTGAAACAAGGTCATCCTCTTTAGTTCTTTATCCTATCAGTCCTTTAGGAATTTTTGCATTGTATAATTTATTTTTAAAACAAATTAATTCAAATCACATGTAACATAAAAAGTGATTTCTTAATATTGCAAAACAGAAATCATTTCACCAGATGTGCCATTACACCTCACAGCATAACCACCCCGTTTCTGCAAGTGTCGTTGTGTGCAATGACAGCCATGATGAGAGATACCTGCTAATGAAGAATTTTTTTTAACTTTCTTTTTATTTTTTTTTAAACTGGGAAGTGCTTAGAAGAATTTGCTCACATGATATTTTAATAGAATAAGGAGTAATATACCAGCTGGTGCATATCATTCTTTTACAATATTCTGAGGGAGAGTTCTGTACTGATTTAATTTTCTTGGGAATAAAATATGTACATTCAGATTTCATGCAAGTCAATCGTCTTTAATGGACGATTGTTAATGATACATTTAAAGAACCACATTTTTGAATCAATTGTAAGTTAATATTTTTAAGAAGACTCATGCTGGGGTTTTTTTTTCTTTATGTATTCTAACACAGAAAACAATATTGTGAAAATTCCCAACTGAAAGACAACACTGCTAATGCTTTTTTTTCTCTGTAAAATTATCAGGTTGATATAATGGCAATGTCCTACTGATTACTCACCACAGACCTTCCGGCAAGATAATGCATTCTTAAAATATGAACTTGAAGCTAAAATATTAAATATGCATTTCCTCCTTCTATAGGACACGTTGAAATGCCACATGCTGTGGGTGAGAATGACCCATAAGTGTTGGAGCTTTCTCCCCCTCGCGCTTCTTTTCCAGAAACAGTTAGTGTGGCGTGCAGTGAACCACATCAACAATGTGATTCAAGCTGTCTCCATAGCTTTTTGGCAAAAGAAAGGATAAACTATAAAAACTCCCTCCTACAGCTTTCAGCTCTTGCTTCCCACACTTTAACATCCTCTGTCACCTCTGGCGCTGTTACTGACCCATGCTAAGCTAAACTAAAGGATGATAAGTTTGCTGCCTTTGCCCTTGTCCTGAGGGGCTGCGCATTATCCTATCAAGTATCAGTGGCCATTTCTGTGGGATATTTGTCACCCCACGAAGGCCTTTGGAACAAATGAAATGGGCAGCGAATTACAAAAATGTCATTCTCTAAAGGAAATAGATGAAGGCTTTTGTTCTCTAGTAATAAATAGATGCCATGGGCTTATAACACTATTTTTATATTAAATTTGACAGGGTTACTATTTCTAGTTCATTAAGGGAACAGCTTGAAAACTACTTCTTTCTGTACCTTAAAAAATAATGTTGCTTCCCTCTTTTCTTCCCAGTAATAAATATAAACAATACTTGGCAATAGACCCTGGAAATCACAGATCATGATTAATTTCAAGTTACTTTTGCTAATGATTATTTTAAGATCACACAAACATCTTTGTGGGGAGGGATATTGAGATTATAAATGGATTATGTGAGAGGTACCTATGAATGGATTTTTAAAAGCCTGATTGATACCTATTCCTCCTTTCTTTATAAATCACAAATATATTACTTCCTTTCTCACTTTTCTCACACATTATAGTTTTACAGGGCATCATGATAAATATTCCATGGACAAAGGTCAAGCAAAGGATAATAACTCAATTCCTTAAATGAAAGCTTCAAAGTAAATTCTCTGTGTTTAACAGCAGTATACAGGGGTCAAGATGACAATGTCCCAGAGTAGAGCATAAAATGTGTGTTAATACCTTTGAGCCTCAGTACATTTGTTAAATGGGTATACTTGGACTGACATACTTAGATGTTCTTTGAAGTGGAGCTTGAGTAAGCGAAATAATACATGATAATAAATGGCACCACATGTTTTTAGATAGACTTGAATTGTGCGGTTTATCAGGTTTAGCTGAGCATTGTCATGGTAGTTAATTATTTCTAGCATTATAGGTATATGGCTTGTAAAGGTTGACCTACCTAATGATTTTAGAATTGAGCCACCTTTTGCTTACTACGCTTATATTGTTAAACAAACTTTGTAAGATAAGGTAGTGAAAATAATTCATGGGAATTTGTGTTTGACCCATTAGAATATTGATGGAGACTATTAATAATTGTGAAATACTCTGTGTGAAAATGATTTAACAGTGAAACACATGTGTATTTAACTTCAGATTTTTTGATTCTATGTTCTAAATCATGACTCTTGGATAGATATGTTGTGTTACATACCTTAAGGTTAGTCAGTATATGTTATAGTTTGATAGGATTGATTAGTTAAAGTAATACAAGCTGGGTAAACCAATTCTAATTTTCAATTAGGTCAAAGTCACTATTTCTTAGCGGTACATGATTTTAAAAATTCAGCTATATCTTATGCATCTTCAGTAGACATCTGTCTTATTTGATATTTTTAATTTATCTTTGCTTCTCAACATGAGGATACACGCTTGGCTTTGTGAACTCCAGACTGTATGAGCTTTGTTATGGTACTATGGAAGCCAAAGGTCCTTCAAAAAATATCTAATTACTAGAGGCCTGGTGCACAAAATTTGTGCACTCGGAGGGGTGGGGGGTCCCTCAGCCCAGCCTGCGCCCTCTCGCAGTCCTGGAGCCCTCAGGGGATGTCCAACTGACAGCAATAGGACATCCTTAGCACTGCTGCAGAGTTGGGAAAGCCTCCCACCACCGCCGCTGCCCTTGCCAGCCATGAGCCCAGCTTCTGGCTGAGCGGTGCTCCCCCTGTGCTAGCACACTGACCACCAGGTGGCGGCTCATGCATTGAGCATCTGCCCCCTGGTGGTCCGTGTGCATCACAGCGACCAGTTGTTCCGCCATTGGGCCGAAACCAGCTCTCCGACATCCCCCAAGGGGTCCCGGATTGCAAGAGGGGACAGGCAGGCTGAGAGACCCTACCAGTGCATGATCAGGGACAGGGAGGCATGCAGGAGCCTGGCCAGCTGGGGAGGGACTGAGGGAGGGCTCCAAGGTGTGTCTGGCCCATTTCGCTCAGTCCTGATCGGCCGGACCCCAGCAGCAAACTAACGTACCGGTAGGAGCATCTGCCCCCTGGTGGTCAGTGCACGTCATAGTGAGCAGTTGAGCAGCCTTAGCATATCATTAGCATATTATGCTTTGATTGGTTGTACAGATGACCAGATGACCGGACACTTAGCATATTAGGCTTTTATTATATAGGATATCAGCCCACTCTATCCATTTAATACATATCCTGATGCTTAAAGTTACTAATCCACATTTTAATTTCTAGATGGATCACTATCATATTGACTCCTATTTACTCCTATGAGTCACCCAATATCCATTTTCCAATGGTCTTTGATTCCTGACAAGTTAGTCTCCATTGCTTGTTATTAAGAATTCTTCATCTTTACCCTAGCCAGTTTGGCTCAGTGGATAGAGCATTGGGCTGCAGACCAAAGGGTCCCAGGTTTGATTCTGGTCAAGGGCATGTACCTCAGTTGCAGGCTCCTCCCTGGCCTGGGTGAGTGCAGGAGGCAACCAATCGATGTGCTTCTCTTACATTGATGTTTCACTCTATCTTTCCCTCTCTCTTCCACTCTCCCTAAAAATCATTGGAAAATATCATAGGATGAGGATTAACAACAACAACAACAAAAAGAACTCTTTCTCTTTAAACACTTAAATTCCTTGACTAAACCTAACTAGTGATTTTTGCACGTAAGAAAGTGTTTGAAAAACACAAGAAGAAAACCACAGGAAGTATTTTTTTTTGTAAATGAAAAATAATGACTAATATTCCCCATTCTTATATAATAAATTGAATTGGTACATTATCAGAAACACAATAGATAAAATACTTTTATTTATATAAAAATTGTTTTAAAATTACAGTAGGTTACTCAAAGAGATGAGTAATTTATTTTTCTGTTGATCTTTAAAAATAGAACAGATTCCATCTTATTTTATTCTATTTAGCACTTTAATTGAAAGGAATTAAAGTGCAGACTATATGCAATCTTTTCATCATCTAATACTTATTGTTTAAAATTTGGCTTCTCTTTATTGACTTCTCAAGTGAAGACATTTATTAAAGGCCACCAGTTTTCTCTTAATTACTAAATGTAAAGGGCATTTCAAAACAAATTGATAGTTTTAAATTTCCTTGATTTGTATTATTTTATTTAGTCAACAAACCTAAAACTAAGCTTCTCATTTCCCCAAATATCTTTCTCCTGATTTTCTCACTGTTACATTCTAGGAGCCCAAAGCATATCAGTGGTATTGGGGAATCGGCCACAGGAAAGAATGGCACGCTTCCGCCTAAGGAAAAAAAAATGGTGTTAAGCATAGAGAAATAAGTTCCCCTACCTACTGGTAAAACTGAAGATTGTTTAGCCACATTTGAGCCAAGGGCTTCAGAGTAAGAAAACCAATATAAAGCTAAAGATATCAGCAACAACTTGGCAGGGTATGAGCCCCACAAGGACAGAAGAAAGGCAAACAAGTGTGAGGCTGCTTCAAAGCCATGGTAGCCGAATGGAGAGAACTTCCATATAAACGCACAGGCACCTTAATCTAGGTACAGATTATTGACACTCAGAAATGTAGGATTTAACAGAACAAGGTAGGGCTGAAGGGGCAGGTGGACAGGGCCATGTATTCTAGCAGTTCTTTGGTCATTTATTGAACTAATCATATTTTTTTTGGATTACATTAAGTTATTCTGGGGTAAGAGTACCTGTCTTTATATGCCCTTGTTTTGGAGGACATAGGGTAGAAAAAGTTCCAATTAAAAATCTGAACATATTTTATAAATCACTTAAGAAATTCACCAAAAAGAAGGCAGATGATTTATATTAGAAACACTTATAAGAAAAAGGAGAAAATTTGAAAAGCATATAAACAGAAAATAAGAATTTAGTGTTTTAAAAAATAAACTTTCTAGAATGATCAAATCAAGTCTATGTAAGAATATATCCCTACCCCACTTTCTTTCAACAAATGAGAAGAATGATAGGTAAAAGAAGACTTTCTTTATAGAAAAATGTTCAAACATTATGGTCAGTTACTCAAAGAGTTTGAGTAATTTTCCTTTGTGTTGATCTTTGAAAATAGAGTGAACTCTTCAATTTAGTCAGTTTTCTTCTGTCTCTTTATGTGCAACTCTCTTTAATTCCTGTCCAGTCAGTGACCTATCATTCCTGACTTTGACTTGTCAGTATTCCAGCATCCATCCATTTACATGATAGTTGTTCCTATTTTGTTTTGGGCTCTCATGATCTCTTTCTTATATAGATTGATACCAAACAATAACAAATTTTTAGAATCAGTTAGATTTACCTCCAGTCTCCCTCCACTTCAATTGTACACTGTTATAAATGGGACTTTGGAAATCATTTCATTTCCCTACCCCAACAAGTCTGGAGGCAGGATGGCCCAGAATTCACACTGCTATGTTTCTCATTAGCTCTGTGAATGTGGTCATGCTGTTTTAAATTGTTAAGACTCAGTTTCCTCCTTCAGAAAAGCAGAGTAATAGTACCTCCTTCACACAGTTGATATTTTGAAAGCACTTGAATTTTTTGCAAAGTTTTCTTACGCTATTTGTCATAGTATGTTCTCTTCCAAGTCAGAGAATTTTGGCGGGTGTGTTTCCTAACAACATCTATATAATATGAAACGCAAAATATGTTATCCTTTGAAATTGCTGACATTAAAACATGTATTCAATAAAACTTAAACTAGCATTCTATTTCCCAAATTATTTATTTCCTTCATGAAAGTATGGTATACACTAATTTTATCAGTTCATATTTATACATTTATATGTATAAGTGGTTTAAGTGAAAGTGCTTTAAAATCATATGTATTGAAGTAACTCTAGGTATTTTTTTCCTGTAAATAATTTTCTAGAAAGATGGGACTAATTGGTTTTGATAAAATCTGGGAACAATTTGGACTAAGACATTCAAGGGTTAGTAAGATACTCGAAACCTAGCTACTTTATATGCCTTTTTTATAGCAGCATTAATGTCATTTTTCTTAAGAACACAATAACCACTACATTTAATCATTCCTGGGGAATAATCATGAAAGTTAATTTTCATTGCCATTTTAATTTTCAGATGATAATATTAAAATAGATAACAGACTTGGGCTGTTAACATTTAGTAAAATGAAATGTAATTTAAACCCATAATGCACACTTTTAAAAGGGAAATAAGCTACTGCTTTTAAATGGCTCAGCTTGTATTGATATAAGTTGGCACAAGTGACTAATCTTTTTAAAGTTTAGTTTCCAAATTTAACTGTGAGCTGCCACACAGCAACTATCACTGGTTAAAAATTGCTTTGCAAAATCAGCCATAAAATGTGTATTATATATACATTTAATATAAAGGGAATTCTTAAAATCATAATATATTAATTAGCTACATGATATAGCAAGCAACAATCAGATTACTTATTGAACTAATTTAATTTGCACAGTGGCAGCTGATTTAAAGGAAGCTTTGTCTTTTCCAGCCTGTTTTAGAAATTGTTGAGTAAAAGTTATTAGTCTGGGATTTGAAAACATTCTTTCTCCCTCATATTCTCTCTTTGAGAGAGACAGTTAGTGATATTCTTACATTTGATAGATAGAGATAGAAATATGTATAGGAATAGACTATCCCTGGCTGGTGTGGCTCAGTTGGTTATTGTCCTGTGCACAGAAAGTTCCTGGTCGGATGATGTTTCTCTTTCTCTCTCCCTTTCCCTTCCTCTCTCTTTAAAACGATTAAAAAACCAGCCTGGCTGGCATGGCTCAGTGGTTGAGCATTGACCTAGGAGCCAGGAGGTTATGGTTCTGTTCCGGTTGGGAGGCAGCTAAACAATGATTCTCTCTCATCATTGATGTTTCTATCTCTCCCTCTCCCTTCCTCTCTGAAATAAATAAAAATACATTTAAAAAATTAATACCCCTCCTTTTTTTAAAGAATAAAGTAGATGACAAGCACTGGAAAAAGAAAATGAATTTTGCTTCATCTCTTAATGCCCTTTTAAAATCAATGTAAGATCTATGCATTAGGGTGAGAAAGAATACACCATAAATATGTTGTTGGGATATACTCAGAACAAATGGAAAGTGAATCCTACTGTCTACAGATCTATCTGCTTATTTCTGTACTCATGTATTCTGAAGAAGCAAATATTCTGCTTGTCCCTAAAAAGCAGGATATCAGAGAGAGATAACAAAGAAATAAAAAAAAAACTTGATCTGAATAAAGTGAACCTTAAACAATGCAGTATGCAGAAAGACATGAGGGGGAAAGTTATTTATATGATTACTAATATATTTTGAGGCTGATATAAAAACATAAATGAAGAGCCTTGTTGAAAAGAGCAAGTGACTCAATTAGGTTAATGCTAATTGATAAAGAATAAAATGTTGTCACATAGCAAAGCCCTAAACTTTAGGAAAATAAAACTATTTCAGAATTGCTGCAGATACATTTTATAAGACATTCTAATTAAATAATGATATCCATAGTCCAAATACACCCATGGTTCAGTAGAAGTAAACAATAAAAATGATGGAAGAAAACAGGAAAACTCTGCTTTATTAAAATTTAGTTCTGGTATACAAAAGGGAAAATATCATCCCAATTCCACTAGTCTTATCTGTGATTATCTGCTATTTCTGTTACCATAAAATTATTGAATACTTACTTTGTTTCAGACACTATTTAAGGTACACAAGTAAATCCTACATGTTTAATACTCTTCTTCAACCAAAATGTTCACTGAAATTTACCTATAAACTCAGTTTCTGAAGTGTAAGTCCCCCAGTGATAACTTTAGCCCAAAGTACAAAAACACTGGTGACCAAAACCACTATACACTTATAATGGAAGCATTTATGCATTTTTCACAGGCAAAATAGTTCCAAATTAGTTAACCAAACAAAAGCATGAAGTTCAGAAATATAGGCAGAATAACTATTACTAAGTTATCTGGTGTTTTGTTTATTTGTGGGGTTTTTTTTTCCTTGCTGGAGTTACTATCAGGTTCATACTTTGATGTTGGGATATACAAATATTTAGAATAATGCGAAATGAATAAAGTAATTAATAATACATAGTTGGTCAAATGAATTTAAACAACAAACAGGCTAATTTTCTCATAAGACTTGTAAAATAAACTAACTTTATTGAAAATTTCAAAAGAAGATATTCCATAATGTTTTGGAAAGTGGCAACATCCTTAAAATGATCATATCTACACTAATAAAAGAGAAAGATGCAAACTGACCCCACGATTCCCACCAGCCAATCATGAGTATGCAAATTAACCCCACAAAGGAGGTGAGTTAATTTGCATACACAGGTGCTCTCCAGGCCTCTGGGCAGCATGGGAAGGTAGAAAGACGGCTCCGGGCCAGAACGAAAACAGAAAGGCGGCTCCAGGCTAGAACAAAGGCAGAAAGGCAGCTCTGAACAAAGGCAGAAAGGCAGCTCTGGCCAGAGCGAAGACAGTGCCGGCAGCCAGAGGAAGGAAGGCCCGGGCCTCTAGTATTCATATAAAGTGGTGACTCTCAGCTACAAATTTTAATGTAAGATATAACATTTTTGTCAACCTCACATATATCTATATAATAAAAGCCTAAGTGACGATTATGGTGGAACGACCAGAATGACTGGTCATTATGATGTGCATTGACCATGAAGGGGCAGATGCTCAATGCAGGTGCTGCCCCCTGGTGGTCAGTGCACTCCCACAGCGGGAGTGTAACAGCCAGAAGCCCGGCTCATGGCAGGTGAGAGCAGCGGCGGTGGTGGGAGCCTCTCCCACCTCTACGACAGCACTAAGGAGCAGCGAGCCAAGTGGTAAGGAGCCAGCAGGTGTGCGGTAAGGATCGAGGGGTCCTGGACTGCAAGAGGGTGCAGGCCAGGCTGAGGGACCCCCCACCCCCAGTGCACAAATTTTATGCACCAGTCCTCTAGTATTTAAATATTTACTGATTTAAAATGGTATTACCTTCCATATTCTTTTGAAGAGCACAGGTCTTATTTTTGTTTTCTGTTATCTCATGTATTAATAGGTCAATCATCTATCTATATATATAAAAGCCTAATATGCTAAGTGCCTGACCTTTCAACCAGTCGCTATGACATGCACTGACCACCGGGGGAAGAAGCTCTAACTAGTAGGTTAGGTTGCTGCTGGGGTCAGGCTGATCAGGAATGGGCGAGACGGGCTGGACACACCCTGGAGCCCTCCCTCGGTTCCTCCCTGGTCCTGATCGTGCAGCAGGGGGATCCCTCAGCCTGGCCTGCACCCTCTTGCAATCCAGGACTCCTTGGGGGATGTCAAAGAGCTGGTTTCAGCCAGATCCCTGCAGGCCAGGTCAAGGGACCCCACCGGTGCACGAATCCGTGCATTGGGCCTCTAGTATGAGAATAAAATTATTTCGCCTTCGCCTGTTGATATTTAGAGAAAAATTACATTGTAAAAGCAAATAAACAACATAGAAATAGAAAAGGAGATATATTGTTATGAATAAAGAGGAAATTAAAACTATCAACAAGATGCTAAGTACTCATAAATCAAGATCAAGGTTAACCTACCCACTTTAGAGGGGGAGGAAGGGAAAGAAACATCAATGTGAGAGAGATACATCAGTTGCCTCCCTTACATACCCAGACTATGTCCAGATGAGGGATCAAACCTGAAACCTAGGTATGTGCCCTGATTGGGAATCAAACCTGCAACCTTCTAATACATGGGCAGATGCTCCAACCAACTGTGCCACATTGGCCAGGGCTTTACCCACTTCTCATTTTTTCTTTCCTTTCTCTTATTTCTTTGAGTGTAAAAATGATTATCTACATCCCTAGTCATCATATCCTTTGTTCTTTATTTTCTACTTTGAACCAAACTGGCTATTTGCATTCATTAAAATATTGCATTCTACATTTA
Organism: Myotis lucifugus; assembly: GCF_000147115.1. NCBI lineage: Eukaryota > Metazoa > Chordata > Mammalia > Chiroptera > Vespertilionidae > Myotis > Myotis lucifugus. The sequence goes on along the minus strand of NW_005871209.1, from coordinate 1,722,553 downwards.
CAGAAAACCTTTTACTCTTCGTTTCTTTCAATTCTCAAGTCTGAAACTTCACATACTCCCATCTCTCCAATTAAGTTGAAATAGAAACAGAAAAATATAAATAATAATACTTCCTCCCCCAAATTACTAAAGGGACTGAAGGAATAACTGGATTTTTTTCTCCACAGTAACTTAGGACTGCCCATTTTATCCTTTAACAACAACAACAAAAAAAACTCACAGAGATTTTCCATGTTTTCTAGCATCATGAAGTCATTCAATAAACTAAAAAGAAATTGGCTCATGAATGGTGTTGAGAAGAGCACAATGGTTTTTCCAAGAGTATAGTAGCTCCAGGACCTTTCCTAACAGCAACAAGCCGAGAAGAATATGGAGTCTGCGATTGGCCTTATCTAGGCTCATTTAAGACAACCAGGAAACACAAGACTTTAGACACATAACTGATTTCACCTGGATACCTAAAATGGCTGGAATAGCCATGCTACTGTGTGTTCTGGCTATCTGAGCAGCTTATTTCATCAATGTAGGCTTTGAATAGTGCCTGACACAAAACAAATGCTCATTATATCTCTGATAACAGAAATTGTGATCTGAACTTTGCCTATGTAGTCATCAAGTACTAGCTCTGTAGCCAGTGATACTTTGCTTGGTGCTGAATAATTCAGTTAACACTTTCACCAACCAGAATGTTCCCAGAGCAATCAAAACCCTGTATGTACCTCAAGAGTTTTGATAACAAACTATAACTTTAGACTTGAAAAATGTTCAGTTTCTCTTAGATGAGCTTTTTTACTTTTAGAAAAAAAAGCCAACTTAATGAACTAAGGGAAAAAAATAAAGATGAAAGCAAAGCAAATATAAAATGAAGAGAACATATGTCTTTTTACATGATATATACCGATATATGTCTTCTATTATTCATCTTTCTGCAAGATTTACATATTTCTCCATTTATACATAGGGAATTGAAGCCTTTTAAATGTCTTCCCATGCCCTTAATAGATGCAACAATGTTTGGGATTCTAGGAGACACCTGATTATTCTTTAACGAGAAATTTATCAGAAAGAATTTTGTTCTCAAAAATCATTGTGAATTTAGAATCACGATGTTGCTCTTTGGTTAGGTTTTTAAGAGGAAACTCGCCATTCTACTGCAAATTTCTGTTTCCATGTTTCCCAGGCATGGGCGTTCTGAGGTAGGATGAGAGAGGGACCACTAATGTCAAGGCTAAAGTTAAAGTACAAACAAGAAATTTGAAATTACCCCTAATATTAAGAGCACAGATTAAATACAGTTCCCTCTCTCCTACCCCTTCCTCCTACCTCTCCCCCTCTCCCTTTCTCTCAGACCATCTCTCCTTTCCTTGCTTCACAGGAATTTTAAAAATTCTCAGTCAGGTCACCAACTATTACTTAATAGTTTATTACATAAACTATTATTTTTTCAAGATCTGCTTACCCATAAACTAGATTACAGAAAATGAAAGAATAAGAAAAATGAATGTTTGGTTTTTTTTAGTATTAATAGTAAAACAACTTCTAAGACACTACTGAAACAAATGGGTTAGCCTTTTTGTACCCTAAAGGATGATCAGCTAGCAGTTCTGCCCACTAATGAGCTACTTTTGACCTGACTAACACCAATTCAGGACCCCTCTAGTATCTACTCATTCACAAAGGCTTCCCCACCCCCATGCCATTTCCATCCAATGGGCTGTCTGACTGATCTGCATGCAATATTGTCGGCCAGCATAAACAATTTACAATGGGCATTTTATTTCTGTAATTTCGAAGGAAAAAGAAGAAGAAATAGCCATTGATGCAAAATATCATTTTTTCCCTCTTTCTAATGGATGAGTAATAACCAAGAGATTTCTGAAAAGCTGTCCAGGGTGCCTGTCAGTGCTGGCAAAATTTCTGACCCAGAGAAATATATTCACAAACAACCCCTGTGATTATGAGTTACAGGCCCCTTGGAGAAAGCTGCTTAGAGAAGCACCAGAGAAATTATAAAACTAGTCTAAATACTTGACACATAGACTGCACCATTCATACACACATGCGGTTTTGCATGGAAGAAAATACATAAAATTATATGCTCTGAATTAAATTTAAAACAACATATATAGAATATATGTTATAGAGAGTTCTACAATGAAACCCTATTTCAATACATGCCAAAGGGCTGGAAATCAGGAAATGAATGTAAATTAGATCAGACTTTGGCACCTTGCAAATCCATATTCCCATCAGCCCCAATCCTTGCGCTCCAATTTAACTTGATTCTGAAAATCCTCTTTGTGGTCTGATTTGGAACCTATTACTTCTCTTTTGAAAGGAGAACAATAAGGGAGGAGAAAAGGAATGTGTGAAGAAAGGTAACAATAATTCACTTGAATTAAGGGATCATTTTGCTTCATGTTCCCTTTCAGTCCCTCCTGCCCTTGCATAGATCTTGGCATAGGTTTCTGTTCTGGTGCCAATTTAGTAAAGGCAGTGGGCATCCTGCTGGAGTGGAGAGGAGCAGCATACTGTCTTCAAATGGAAACTGTTTGTCAAACAGAAGCCAACAGAGGAAATTAGGAGACTAGGGGTTAAAACAACTGTGATGATGCAAATCAGAGCTTTGTTCTATCCAGGATTTCTCTTAACAAGGGCTATTAGGCAGCAGGGGCCTCTGGCTGGTCCCTTGGGAACACTCGGCAACTTGAGCATAACTTTCCTCTAGGCATTCTCTCAGAGTGCTGTTCCCTTTGCAGAATGTGTACAATGTGTCTCCAAATAGTGAGGAGCTGTGCACTTAACAAGGTATATGGGATCCACACAAGAGCATTTTATTGAAATAAAATGATCAATGCAGTGTTCATCCAATCCCCACACACATAGTACCATATTTTGTCATGTGTAAGACACCCCCCATTTTTCCAACCCCAAATTAAGAAATCAATATTTTAAGCATAAAACAGAATTCATTTTTATTTAGTAATTACCACAGCTAATGTTTACATATCAGTACTCTAATATTATGCAGCATATCACCTTATTCAGCCTCTGTTGCATCACTGCTTTCTTCTTCATCACTATTAGTTCCAGTCATATCAATTTCTTCAACTTCTAGTGTATCACTGCTGTCTTCTGAGTCACTGTCTCTATATGTGAGATCATCCTCATAAACTGGTGGCATTTTCTGAGCTAACTTTGTTTGTGTTCTCATGGCCAACCCTTCTCTCCTCATGAAATTGAAGCACCATTTTGCCTTTCCTGTAAAATCAACAATGTTCATTTCCCTTGCAAACATTCTTGCCTGACATTGAATAAGCTTGGTTGACACACATAAGCCACTCTGGTGCTGCTACATAATCCAAGTCATTAGCCTCTGCTCCAAGTTTACCCATCTTGCTGGTTTTCCTCTGAAAGCCTTCTTCTTTTTTGGCATCTTAAAGAGTTGTTCTTCCGGTTTTCTCCACTGTCTGATCATACACTCATTGGGAGGAGGTCCAAATTGTCTCACTGCAGCTCTATTTCCATGCTCTTTTGCAGAGCTGATTACATTCAGTTTGAATTTTACAGGGTAAGACAACCACTTACTGGTATTTAGTATCTTTTTATTTTTTTACATCTTTATGGGCTCAGAACGCTCTGGTCCCTGTTGCATCTGTGCAATTCCCACCGCCACCTCCAATTAAGGCATCAGCTGACATCAGTAACAATAAGGCTCGTGATTGGAGGAAGCCTCTTTGACAAGGTATGGGCAGCTATGCACCCACGAGGCTCCCTCCTTGGCTGACTTCCGTGTATAAGGCACCCCTCGATTTTTAGTCTAACGATTTTAGAAAAAAAATAGCATCTTATACACAGAAAAATATGGTAAATTTCTTGGATAAAAATCAGTTAAAGTGGCCCTAACCGGTTTGGCTCAGTGGATAGAGCATCAGCCTGCGGACTCAAGGGTCCAAGGTTCGATTCCAGTCAAGGGCATGTACCTTGGTTGCGGGCACATCCCCAGTGGGGAGTGTGCAGGAGGCAGCTGATCGATGTTTCTCTCTCATCGATGTTTCTAACTCTCTATCCCTCTCCCTTCCTCTCTGTAAAAAATCAATAAAATATATTAAAAAAAAATCAGTTAAAGTAAGTTTCCCATGGAAGAAACATCTGGTTGGTTGACTGAAATTAAATTTATGAATCAGCAGTTTTGGCAATGCACACAGTTCGAGATTAATTTTATAATGTTATCTGAGTTTATTTGTGCTTTGTTTTCAAACTTAGACAAATGTCCAAGTGTAATTGGGGGTGTGTGATACAGAAATAACTTTGCTTAGTGAGTAAAACACGTAAATACTAATGGGATAAATCATATAAATAGTAACATGTCATATTTAGAGTCTCCGGAGCACTTTTATAGGTATTATGTCATTTGACTCTTGTAATAACCCCATGAAGTAGAGAAAGGAGATATTTTCAATTTCACAGTTGTAGAAACTGAGGCCAACGGAGTTATCCTGCTCAAGGTAACATTTAGCCAGAACTTCAATTCAGGTCATCTGACTTTAATTCTAGTGCTAATTTTCAACTCATTGGGCTATAGAAATATGTTAAATTTAAGAAAAAGTGCTTTTAATGACTGATTAAGGTTGTAGCTTTTGGTCCAGAAGTAGAAGAGTAAAAGAAAATGAAAGGCCCTCAACATTAAGAAGATAATGTATAATAACACTGTGTTTATAGGTATTGATTGGTACAGTCCATATATATGTGTGTACATTTGCATTTTGTGTGTGACCATGCCCTATAGATAGTGATCAGTATTCACATGACTTGTGTGGTTGAAATGTGCTGGTAAATCTGGTCTGTCTTAGTCACTTTTCTACATGTTCTACAACAGTAAAGGTACTTCTTGGCTGCCACTATCACCTTTTTATCCTTTAAGAAGCTTTAAATAGAAAGGAGGAATAGAAAGGTGTTGTTTACAGTAATCAACAACACCCATTTTCAGTGTGCCCTGGAGAAGGTACAACTTTCAGTGCCTATCACATCTGAAACTAAAATTTGCAATCTTAATTTTCAATTTGAAAAAGAAGGTGAGACCATTTCTTTATTGAAGGTGTTTAAGAAAGTACCATTTCATTTAAAAATTTTTCCAAAATATTAAACTTTCTTTTTTTAAAAAGCTACAGCATTTTATGTGGCATCTGAACATACTGTGAGTCTTGGAGAGAGTGAAAATTTAGTTTGCTATAGGCTAATAACTTTTTCCTAGCAGCTCAACCTAAAATTCAGGAAATTGCCTCTTCAAGTGTGTGCGTGCCCAGAAGCATATGAAAAGATGCAATACCTGTGCATAATAGAAATAAGGGAATAAAGCTAAAGAATACAAATGCCACACAACATGGTTAGTTTCATAGGCCTGTCTTTTAATTTCTACCATTTTTTTCCGGCTTCGATAGTAAAACAAAGAACAAGCTAACAGCAAGAGATTAATGCAAAAAAGAAAAAGAAAAAAGGTGGCTCTTCCCCAAACATCCTGCCTTTTTTATCCCACTGTCTGGAAAACGAATTGAGGACTCTGAAACCAGCAGTGCTTTTTGCCTGTTTCTTCATTAGGAAGTATATTTGTAAAACAAGCTCCAAATTTTTGCCACTCCTGATTCTTGGTCACAGGGATCGCCTTCAGTGACACAATCTTCAATGTATATGAGCCAGAGGATCATTTCTCATCCAGGGCTCACGACAGTGAAGGCGCAGCTGAAACCGCCCCTCCCACACTCCCCACTTCAACAACAGCAGCTCATTATCAGGAGCACGTTGCAAAGGGCGGTGCAAGCACAAAAATCAATCTGATCGCCTGTATAGCTCTGCAAAATCATTCCAGGGGAGGAAAAAAGAAACATCGGAGAGAGAAGAGAAAAAGGGCTGGGAGGGTGGAAAGGAGCAGGAATGAGGACCTCGCCCTCACGGGCCCATAAGACTGAAGTTTAATGGCTGAGTGCTTGTTTTGAACTGTGACCTGAGGTTTGGCTGGGCACTAACAGTGGCATGCCTCATCAGCCACTGTCATAGCCACCCCAGGGTATACCTCCAGCAGGGAGTCAACTCCGCATCCTGAATTCTCAACTACCAGCTACCCACTGCCTCCTCTGCACGCACTGCTGAGACCCTGCCGAGAAATCAGCATGCAACCCAAGGAAGCATCCTTTCCTCTGGAATAAAAATTAATATTACTTGTCATATTTCATGTCTGAGCTCTTTTCATGCTTTATCCTCTGGTAATGAGGGCTAAATTACCAATATTAGTAGATTTTCATGGCTAGCACAGAAAGAGCTGTTACCAGAATAAATGTTTGCCTTGCTTCTGTTGGACACAGACTCTGCTAATGCAGCTTTGCTAATTATTTCTAAATAGGCAATAATCTGCATCCCCTAGTGCTGGATAGTGGATTGGCCACGTACCTGCTATTTCCCTTATTTACATGTTTTACAACTTTATCAACTACACTAATTACACTCTGAGCACTGTTTAAAATTTTCTGTTAATAGAGATACAATGATGCACCAGAGGATGTGTATTTATGCCATAATTACGCCTCTGTTCCTACGATGCAGTCTCCAATTAGCTGTCTACGGTGGCACAAGCAGCTGCCTGATATTCTAAAGCAGTGAAACATCTGCACGGCGGATGATACGCTCACATGGATTTTTTTTTAAGCCTAGAAATTTACACCCAAGGGAGTGCAGACAAATAGGAGCCTGTCATGTGTAGGGATGATTAGAAATCCTCACCATGGCAACATTGGAGCAGCCATGTCACAGAGTGAGGGGACACATGTCTAGATGAAGGCGCTAAAAACATTTGCCTTTTTATTTTTTTTAGCTTCAGTCTTCCAAACTTCCCTCCCTCCCTCCCCCTTTCTCTTTCTCATATTCTTCTCTTTGCATCTAACGCCAACCAAAACAGCAGGTGAAAAGGCCAAAGTCTGCAGCCATGCAAGGCATATGACACATGGGATTTAGTGTTAGGAAAAACAGTGTGCAATCAGAAATGTTAGACCCAGAAAATGTGTAGGCCAGGAAAGGACGCGTGTGTGTTTTGTTTGAAAAAGATGGTAATGATGATGATGATGATTATTTTTTAGTGGTGGGTTAAGAGCAAGAGGCAAGAAAGAAAATAAATATTAGACAGAATCCAGCAGTTGAGGTACCTTATTCAAAGATGACACCTAATTTAAAATTTCCTTTTAACCCTCATTAACAGTTACAATTTCTGCATGAACAGTTGGCTAGCACACACTAGTGAGAGTAGGGCAAGGCACACAAATGTCTTCTAGTCTGATATTGAATATATTTCTTAATGGCTGCTTCTTTGAAAAGCCTGCCTGTATAAAGACAGTGCATGGATATATTTAACTATACTTATAAAGGGCACTAAATCCTATAGGCAAATATGGAGGAAATGAAAATAATACATCATTATATTTCCTAGAATTATATTGACTCATACATTCTATTAATTTTACTTTTGTTAGAAATTATGCTTTGACTATAATTTGACCAATAGACTTCAAAGATGCATCTGATGGTATTTATTGTTTTGCTATATTATATTGCCTTTATTCCTATATAAGAATACTGAAATTTAACTTATTAATTTAAAATTGGTTTTCCAAATAATTATCTTATCAGATGATCATGGCAACACTTCACAATTAATAACAAAGATATGTTTAAACATATTTAATTAGCAGAGAACTGAGAGGTGAATGGGGCTACTACTAGTGAAATAATTAGAAGGGAAAATGCTTTAATATGTAGAGTAATTATAGGTAGGAGCAAAAATGTAACATATGTGCTAAATTATAAGAATACCACAAGCAACATGAATTACATTAAGGATCAAACCTAATCAGTTAAAATCAGGGCTTGTTCTGTGACTGCAGTTGTGGTGGGAAGGCACTAGGTTATCCATACTTGTGTTACTTAACCTCACTTTAGATGCTACCTTAGAATTTGTAAGATGTAAGGGTAAGGTCCAGATTATCCTGCCATAACTGGACATCTCTTGGGATTAAATCATTGGTGCACATTTTTTTTAAAAAATCCCCTAATTCATTCTCTGGAGAAATAATACATAATTAGAAAATACTTTAGTTATTAAAAGTCAAATATAATATCTTTTGTTAATGAACTAAATATTGGCACATATGCATAATAAACATATATACATATACATATATAAAGACTGGCAATGCTCTCAAAATAACTGCAGAATACTGTGTGCCCATAGAAAAAAAAATATTAAATTTGAAGTTGTGTGTCTTAGAAGCAGGGTTTTATAATTCCTCCATATGTTTAAAATGACTTCCTAAGATTCTACTCAAAATTTTGAAGAAAAGATCATTAGTGTTCACAGACTGTATTAGTATTATCTTGGGTTAATGGCAGATAAGTCTTTTAAGCCCAATTCTTCCAATTTCCCAACATTCTGGTACCATTGGGTACATGATGATCAATATTTCTGTCAGCCCCCTCAGGCTCCGGACTTTTATCATCCAATGGCACCAAGGCACCTTACAGTGTTTACCAATGAAATCATAAAACATTATGTTATGTTAACAGTGAAAATGTCTTCCCTCTACTTAACACTCCAGGTAATGTGGGCATTAGTTACTTATTCATTTCCAAAAGAAAACCTGAGAGTTGCCTTCATTTTCCCATGCCCAGCAAGTGAATTCTGAGGCAGTTGGATAGTGGCCACATAAATAATTCTTGTCATGACTCTGGTCTGTGGGTCTCATCGCCCCTCAGCATACCATATTTTGTACAAGCCTTATATTAGAGAAGTATGATATTGGAGATCCACCATCCACCACATCTGTCAGTACAAGGACAGAGTTTATCTGATAAACAAGTCATTTTTGGAAACTGCAGATGCTCCCACTGTGAAGTATTAAATGTGGCCCCGCTTAGATACATAGAATGGGGTTCTGGTCGACTGAACGCGGGCTGATAAGCTCTGCACAGCTCAGAATGCTGTTTGCCCACATACTAATGTTAAACAAAAGAACCGCAGACTGCAGAGAAAGGATGCGGGTCAGCCCAGTAAATTGCTTAAACCCTTAGGCAGCCTTCTGAAAAGAAAATGCATGAAAGAAGCTGATATGAGCTTTTATGCAGAATTGTTCTGTTTATTATCCCTGTTAAGGAAATGATGGCAAGTGTCTTGTTAAACTCTACATTCCCAATAAGGCAAGAGGACTGACTCCCTTTTTAAACAAGATGCAATATGCCACTGGTCATCACTTGATAAACCATACATCTCTCCTATATTATTTCTCCATTATGAAGACAATAAAAAGACAATAATAAAGCAGTACACATAATAACCATAAATGCTGTTAAATTGTGTTCCAGTATTATCCTACCTGATTTGTCACTGGGCAGTCCAAGCTAATAACAATCTGTCATAGGAGAAATCCATTTTGTATAAAAATTTCACAATCTTCATTAAAACTTTGTTAGTGTAATTGTGATGACTCAATTTCAAATGAATTGCTGGGACAGTTTAATAATACAATCAGAATAAAATACATCATTGTGGCAACATGTAAACTTAACCTGAGTAGAGCAGGAATATAATTTTATTAGTAAAATTCTCCAGTGGATAACATGACAGTCAATATTGAATCTCTCCTGTGTTAAGGGGTGAGCTGGGGGGAGAGCAGGGAAGAGTCTTGAGTTTGCTAGACTTTCAATACTTCCCCTCAGGTCTGACCCCTTAAGAAAGAGCATCTTTTCTGAAAGCAGATTTTTCTCCTGCTCAGTCTCCTGCCCTCCCTCCCCTCCCACAGAGACACTCCCATTATGATTCATGTACTGGGACAAAGGAAATGAGAGAAGATCTCAAGGCTGAATAAAAATCCAATGAGAGAACCCTAACAGATAAGCAATGCATTCCTTCCAAATCACACAGCAAGAAAAGACTGGCAATCAAAGGGCCACTATACAGCAGAAAGAAATAAAACTACATGATTTAAAGGCAGAATAAAGAAAAACACACAGGGCAATTGTACTAACAATAAAAAATTAAAAATTACCCTTCGCTTAAAAGTAGTATAACATGTCATTGAGTACTACTTTGACATTTCCCTGCGGCTTTTCTCAACAGGCGATAAATGAAAACAATCTTGAAACTGTTCTGCTAAAGGCTCAGTGCAGGAGGCCTGTCCATACATTGTCATCAGATAATCTTATAATTTAGGTTGGGCTTAAAAGCATTTATACCTATAGGAGCAACAGGTTTTTAATAGGAAATACTCAAGTCTAGTCCCAAGTCTTTAAAAAACAAACAAAAATGAAAGATACACACACACACACACACACACACACACACACACTCACTCACACACACACAATTCTTCCATATTACAATAAAATTTTGGAGAAGATAGAAGTTTAATTGTTCTATCCTTAAGAAGCATAGAAGCTGAGAAATATTTTTAAACAGAGTACTAAAGTAGTAACAAAGAGAGCCCCAAATCTGCAAAAGGGGGTGGAAGTGAACCCAGGCTTGCCCAAGGACATGTGACCAGGATTGCATGGGCTTATTATGACCAGGAGAGAGCTCAGCTAACAACAGACATCAAAGGGATAGGGAGGTTTACAGAAGTAAAAAAAAAAAAAAGTCATCTCTAGATCAAAACAAAAACAATCACACATAAAAGATTCTGACACTGTGACATTGCAGCTCCAGTGAATGGTCCGTGGAGGGAGCTGTTGACACAAGTTCCTGTGTGGAGATAAAATGACACCATTACATCTATATGAAAAGAAGGAAAAGGAAGAGAACTTAACTAAACAACACGATTGAAATGATTTTATAGAAATAACTTTTAAGCTACAAATCTGCTCTCCAAGGGCATCACCTAGGGTAGATCCCTCCCAGGCACTGGCCCCTCTGTGTGTGGATCAGAGCCCAATGTCACCGCTACTGTCTGTTCAGAGCAGAGGCAGATATTAACCCACCACTCCAAAGAGCAAAGCTCAGAAATGCTGGGAGAAAGTGAGTTAACCCTTGCAATGCCAGCCACATTGCTGAGAGAAATGCTGGGAGAAAGTGAGTTAACCCTTGCAATGCCAGCCATATTGCTGTGGTGGAGATTTACTGTGACAATGCAGCATTAGGTAAATAGGCTGGAGGGATGCTCTCATCCTATAGGTTACTTGCAGACCCCTCTGAAGGAACCGGGCATGTGGAAGGAGCATCATTCTGAATAATGTCTGACTTCAGAATGCATAATTGGAGCATTACTTCAAATAATTTTCATGTCACATGGTTTCCTGTACAAAGTTTTGCAGAGGAAGCCTTTCTTTTTCTTATAACTCCTTGGCAACAAGCAGTGACATATTTCGGGTGATAAAAGTGGGAGACTGTATGTGTGAACGGAGGATCCTAGCTGCTCAATGTTTATTCTCAAAGTCCCACACCTACTGAATCTGGAGGGTCCTTCAGGACGCAGGACTCACCGTCCTGCCTAAAGGGTAGTTGTGGCTGGAGCAGGGCCCAGGCGGAGTCCTGGGAGCAGTATGGCCTCAGCTGCCCTCTCCTGCAGCTCATCGGAGGACACCCACAGGGAGCAGCACACTTTCACAGAGTCTGGGAGCAGCAGTGATAACATTTATTGGCCCTTTTTAAAAAATTGCTGACTTCCTCCTTCTCTCTTTTCATTTCTTTAGACCTCTATGTGAGAGGGTGAAAAGCTCAGCTCAACAAGGAATATTATGGAACTTGGTAAATTTGAATTATTTTGGATTCATTAATATTTTGGAAGGTACAACTTTTCCCTAACAACACATTTTTTCCATTGAGAAAACCTACCACAAAAGCTATTATCTGAGATTGAGGAATCTTTTTGAAAATGCAAATATTGAAATGAGAAAGATATTATTTTATTTTTCAATTTCTGGGAAATTTACACTCGTATTCAGCTATTGTCACAAAGCATTTAGCCCTTAGGTCATAAAAATATATATCTATTGTTGAAGTGTGAGAGTCTCATGAATAAACGTTTACTAAAAATAAAGATGATAAAAGTAACAATATTAAAACTATGTTGTGACCCTACATATACCTGTAATGATACTAAAGAGGTACAGATAGACCAGGGAAATTCTTTTCCATGGAATTTTAGTAAAAATTCGTTAAATGGTGAGGCCCCTACTTGAGTCTTTAAGGATTACCTTGAATTAAAATGCTCCTTTGACTACAATATCACATTTACTCTCATAACAAACTTACAGTGTGAGTGGTGGAAATTAGGCTCTTCCATGGGATGATGAGGAAAGAATTTCAAGGGCCCATGCCCATGAGCTTATGATCTCTTGGCAAGATTTATTCGAGAAGTCTGCCCCTGCCCCTGGATTTCAAAGTCTCATCTCCCTCTGTCCCACACTGGCAAAAGTCCAACCGTGCCTTCAGCAAGGCCAAGGCAAAGGCCAGTGGCCAGAGTTTCTGCTTCATGGTCCTTCTTAGCCTAAGCAGTCTGCAGCAGGCCCCAAGTGACCACTAGACAGGCATGGTTGCATGGTCCTGGGCAGGGAGAGCACAAACAAATGGGGCAAGTGCGGGGAGAGGGGGAGAGAGAGAGAGAGAGAGAGAGAGAGAGAGAGAGAGAGAGAGAGAGCGCTATTTGTCTCCTAGGAGGCTTTTTAAAATAACCAATTATCTTCCCAAGTTTTTGAGGGCTTGCATTGGGGTCCACCCCCTAGCCAACAATCTTTTTTCCAGGTTAGATTGACAGTCCTCTATCGTTAAGTACCTCCCCCATGCCACTCTGACTTTGTTGCACATGTCCGTGTCTCTCCCTTGTTCTTACTCCATCCCCCACTCCACCAGTGATCTTCCAGGGGGTGGAGGGTTTGTGGGAAGTAGTGAAGCTGTGCTTTTGGCAAAGCAAAGAGGCCTATGCTTCCCAGCTAAATATGTGCAACAGTGTCTGACTCCCCTGCTCTTTTTTCCTCATTAATATTTAGCTAATTATGGTAACAGTTATTATTAATATCTAGGTTTCAAATAGAGAAACTACGGTAAAAAGATAACGGCCATTAATTAATGCTCTAATTAATTAAGAAGGATGTTTTGGGGTTTTTTTTAGTGCATTGATCATGCTTCGGCTTGTCTTTTTTTCCCTTTATTAAGATATTACAAATGTGTCCTTATACCCCCAAATGTCCCCTCATCCCCCCAATCCTGCCCTCACCCCCGGTTGTCCACATCCATCGCTTATGCTTATATGCATGCATACAAGTCCTTTGGTTGATCTCCCCCCCTCCTCATCCCCATCCTCCCCTACCTTCCCTCTGAGTTTTGAGCATCTGATCGATGCTTCTCTGTCTCTACATCTGTTTTTGTTCACTGGTTTATGTTGTTCATTATAATCCACAAATGAGTGAGAGCATGTGATATTTATCTTTCTCTGACTGGCTTATTTCACTTAGCATAATGCTCTCCAGCTCCATCCATGCTGTTGCAAATGGTAGGAGTTTCTTTCTTTTTATGGCAGCATAGTATTCCATTGTGTAGATGTGCCAAAGTTTTTTAATCCATTCATCTGCTGATGGGCACTTAGGCTGATTCCAAATCTTAGCTATTGTAAATTGTGCTGCTATGAACATAGGGATGCATATATCCTTTCTGATTGGTATTTCTGGTTTCTTAGGATATATTCCTAGAAGTGGGATCACTGGGTCAAATGGAAGTTTCATTTTTAGTTTTTTGAGGAAACTCCATACTGTTCTCCACAGTGGCTGTACCAGTTTGCATTCCCACCAGCAGTGAATGAGGGTTCCTTTTTCTCCACATCCTTGCCAGCATTTGCCGTTTGTTGATTTGTTGATGATAGCCATTCTGACAGGTGTGAGATGGTACCTCATGGATTTTTTTTATTCTGTTCATATTTTTTTCAGTAGCTTGTGCTTTTTTCAGAGAAACTTCAGGCCTTGGGGTAACTACCAAACATTACTTTTGATGTATAAGCTAAAGTTGTTTCTCAGAAACATGATGCCTAACTTTATTCATCACACAGCATTAAGGATTTACATGTTGACACATTAGATTGTTTTTATCTTCTAATAAAGTAGGTCTGGCTTTCTTGTGTCTGAATTGCCTAGGTGTTTGTGAAGTGTGCTAATTGCTCACACCACATTAGACCAACTGTTGCTATGTTCATTATTTAAGTTCAGCCATACACTAGAGCAGATGAGGAAACATAAAATGTGATAATAAAATGAAAATAGAAAAACAAAAGGAAAGAAAGTTAGTGATAGAGCAGTTTGGTAATTTTCTGTCAATGTGAGTTTATTTTGACGTGAAACCCATTTCTAGAATGGCATCAAAATGAGCAACATGCTTTAGGCTGTAAGCAAGTTTATACATAGGTTGTGTTTACATAAGTTAATACATCAGAAACGTTAAGATTGAGCCTTTTGGAATTAGTAATATTTGTATATTTAGTATATCGCCCACTTCTTAGTTGTGTACCCTCTTAACCTACTTGACATTTCTGATCTTAGTTCCCTCATGTATAAAACGATCATGTAGATAAATAATCTAACCCATCAAGTTGATGTGAGAATTGATTAGTTAATGTGACAAATATATGTAGCTAAAATTTCATCAATTCAGATAACTAAGGATTTTGTACTAAATTAATTTCATACTATGATTTAATTTAGAACAAGCTATTATTGGCAATTTATTGGATAAAACAAAGAAATCATGCTTATGTACTTAACATTCCTGATAATTTTTTGGAATGAAAAATTTTAACATTTACTGGGAAGACACAAAAGAGTGATTTGGATATTTGGGTTGTAGCCTTCATTTCCCCTCAGCAGGAAATCCCGGTTCTTTGGGGTCCCCTTCTGCAGACCCAGTGGTTCTGACACACTTTCTGGCGGTGGGGTGTACTGCCAAATAACATCCCTCCCTCTCGGCACACCCTCAATGTAGGACAGCCTCATTTAGAATCCATTACTTTGGTTTATAGGTTTATCAGACAAATAGGAACATTTGGGAATAAAAGGGGGGCACTGTTGACAACCACTCTCTGAAAACAGAAGTAAACCTAGATTCTCTCTCTAACAAACAGGGACACGTGGTCTAGCTATTCATAGGTATCATGCTATAGGTGAGCCATTTGTTTTAATTAATACTTGAAATCAATAATGTGAAATATTTTCCTCTTACATGCTTCTCACTTCAGAGTGATGTGGAAATTCTCTATTTAAAAATGATTTTAAGTGAATTTCAAGGAACTACCAAAATTGTTAAATAAGTACTACTTTAGGGTATGAGGGGGGCATCTTTGTGATACAGAAATTACGTTTTGCAATCGTATTTTTTAAAGCAGAGATGTAGAGGTTTATCTACATTAATTTGGTAATATTGATCCAATTATTCCTAGAAAAGGAGTTTACACTTGAGCTTCCAGAAAAGCTCCCAGCCACTTTTACACAATTTCAAAAGGATATAAAAGTCTGACATTAATACTTATTGATTTTTGCCTTAATTCAAAACTGCAAGCCATTATAGAATATTGACAAGGCTTTTATTTTTATCTCTTTGGTGATATCTCCATTGCCTCCACCTTACACAGACATCCTAAACCAATGTTATGACATTCTGTTGCATTAGCCATGATGCAAAAACATACCGTTCTGGCCAGGTGAGGTGAACAGAATCACCTCCTGTGAGCTGCAGGAGCTCTGCTGGTTGGGTACAGGATCATCTTGCCATCAAATGTGACCTGACACGCTCAACAACAGCTGATATATGTGCAGTAGTTACTAAGGCTAAACTCTTGATCAATATGTCAGATTTCAAAAGCGATTGCAACAAAGTAGACTCTGGATTATGAGGGAGCTGAGTGCACAAAGGCAATAGAAGGACAGGCCTGGCAGGACTGCCTGCATTTTGCATGTCAAAGGACGGAACACATGATGCTGGATCTATAAATGCTCCCAGTACTTAGGAAGGCAGTAGTCTGAGGATCATTTGGTAGGCTAAAAATGTTAAACATTACAAGTTAATTATTAGTGAGAAAAAGAAAGAGAAGAGGAGCATTAGCACCGAGTTCTGTAAACCCCAGTAATTCTGCCCAGGCCTGTGACTTGCTCAGACCTCACCTAAGCATCCATTAACATGATAATGCACATTAATCCCACCAAACACAACTCATCTGTCATCCTCAGTGGCGACCCATCTGTGTGCGTGTTGAGGGGAAACTCACAGTTTTAGCTGTCCAGGGATTAGCTTCAGAGGAAAGGCTGATTTTCCCGTAATCCTTTGCTAAGAAAGCACTCATTTGTTTGCATTTATTGAAGCACCTATTTACTCTTCAGCTTTCATCATCTCACCAACATCTTAAGCAAAAGCTAAGCAGAGGATGGATAAAATGGCAATAAAAACATCTCAGGACAATCAACCTGAAGCCTAATTTAGTGCTCTCTCAAAGTTTGTGCTATTATGTATTCTTATTATTTCTGTGGCTGATCTCAGATATACATTTTGTCAGAGCCAAAAAAAAATACGTACATATATTTGTAGGTGGTCATTAATGGGCAACACTCTTCTCTATTGTTTATATCTAATTGATATAAAATATGTTAAAAAACCTATGGATGTCTTATTATCATATATACGTTCTTTTGTGTCAACAAGAAAGAGAAGACACTGCTTCAGAGAAGGTAAGAATAAAAACAGCTTCATTATTTCTCACACAAGTACAGTGATTTCTCTCCCTGCTACGAAACCTTACCCAGTGGTTAAATGGTCTATTCTCTGGGCTATATTTACTTTGCACAAAATTATACATAACTTCCTTCTAATGTAAACATAAAAAAATATAAGAAGCACTGGCAAGAGAAATACCATTTTGAGGGTAAACCAACTATACCATTCAGTAAATTTAGTGGAAAGAAAAATCAGTTACAAGGCAGCATGACTGGCTGGTTGATTTAATTGTTCACTTTTCAAAGGGTTATGTTGGAATAATCAGAACCTTCTGTGTTAAAGAAAAGATGCAAATAATCATTTAAAAAATAGGCACATAAAAACAGTAAATCTCACTTATTTTTGTTTTCCTAGTCTAGAGTGCCTGAAAGTGTGGCCTGTGTGATGTTAAAAGATCTTGCATGCAAAGTTTTCTATCATATAAGTTTGGTAAAAACTGGGTTAAATAAAGGTTAATGCATGACAGGACTTCTTAGTTATTGAATTGTTGTGGAAGTTATTTTACATTTTAAATTGTTTCCTCATTTGTAAAGTGTGTGTGTGTGTGTGTGTGTGTGTGTGTGTGATGGGGGGCAGTGAGGGGAAGAATGGGGGGGACAAGACCCCAATCAATTAATGCCATAGCACAGAGTAAGAACTTCATCAAAGTGAGCTAATATGTTTTTCCAAACACACTTGGCAACATATCTGTTCCCATTACTGAGAATTAAATTTGCCGAACTCACTCTTGAAAACACTATCCTACACTAACATTGCAATATTTCTATTGTTAAGATACAGAGGCAGAGCTGCCTCAAACTGATTGCCAAACTGCAGTGGGAAGGCCAGAGAGAGTTGGGGGGCAGGAGGGAGGGGAGTAAGAGATCAACCGAAGGACTTGTATGCATGCATATAAGCATAACTAATGGACATAAGACACTGGGGGGTAAGGGAGGGTAGGGGTTTGTCAAGGGCGGGGGGGAAAAAAAGGACACTTATGTAATACCCTTTGTAATACTTTAAGCGAAAAATAAAAAAATATAAAAAAAAATATTTCTATTGTTAGAAGTATCGGACAATTTTTCCAAATAATAAACCCTCACTGTGTAAAGGGCTAGCAGAATGTTTTAAAAAGTACCTATTAAAGAAAGACAATTAAAGCCAATACATTCAAGGGAAAATTATAAAACTTGTTACTTGAGCAACTTTCTTTTGGGTACCTGGTAATGAACATTAATTACCACCTGTCCATCACACCTGGAAAATTGAACAGATGTTAGAAAGCTGACACAGTAAAGCAAACACTACTATTTAGCTTTGTTTTTTGTGTTTTTCCCCTTCCTTTCAAGATGCTACTAATGGAAATGACATAGAAATCTGTATATGGAAGCACTTCTGAAAAAGAACATCTATGTAAATAGAGCATGAAGGAGGCATGAAAGAATCTAGCAAGCTCCATTTGGGTCTTTAGACCTAATAGCCCAGATTTGGTCCTCAGATGTGCATGCATGCACGAGGTAATACTAAATTTGGCCGAAGCTGTGCAAACAATCCTAAAGCAAAATGAGTCCAATGCTTGATGCCTAAAGAGTTGGAACTGCAATTTCCAGACGAGACAGTCATAGGAAAACTACTTGGGTACAGAGGAAATGTCCTGTTTCATCCTCACTGAGAGACCAGGGTGACATTTTAAGAGGAAAAAAAAACATTTAGAATTTCTGTTTTAGGGAGCTAATCACCAGATTTCAAATTTATTTAAATCCATTAGCGGTAATTTTGTGAAATAAAACATACTTCAATATTTTAAAAATATGTGGGTATGTGTGATCCATCAAAGTCAGTGAAAGCTTTAAAACTTGTGTTTTTAACAGAACTTCAGCTCCACAAAGTGAACTCAATGCCTTGGCTTGAATATGCAATGGTGCAATCACTAAAATAAATGTACTTGCTGCACTCAATTAAACATTGTATTGTACATGTGTGTTTATTCAATTGTGTGACGACACAGTGATTGAAACACACACGCTCGGCGCATTTGTCTCAATCTGTAGTGCATTTATTTAAATGTGCAATCAATCATAGGCCTCTGCTTTTAGTTTTTCCTTTGTATTTTTAGAGAATACTAAATATAAACCATATTATTGTGTGTATGCTGTGACATGAAGAACTAAAATGCACATTAAATAAAGCAATATACAATTGGAAATTTTATTTTGCAGGGAAAGAAATTATGCAGCTAATATGTGTATTATATAAGGTCAGAGTTTTATGATCTGAATTGCTCCTTGATAAATAGCTTATATGTATGGTAACATTAATATATTTTTAATAGTAATTGACAAAATAATGTAAAAGATATTTAAATTTATATTAAAACTAGAGGCACAGATTTGTGCACCGGTGGAGTCCCTCGGCCTGGCCTACCCCCTCTCACAATCTGGGACCCCTCGGGGGATGTTGGAGAGCTGGTTTCGGCCCCATCTCCACAGGCCAGGCCGAGGAACCCCACCAGTGCAATCGGTGCTGGGGAGGTACCAAGGGAGGACTCCAGGGAATGTCCAGCCCATCTCACCCAGTCCAGATTGGCAGGACCCCAGTAGCAAGCTAACCTACCAGTCAGAGCATCTTCTCCCTGGTGGTCAGTGCGTGTCATAGTGACTGGTCGAACAGTTGAATGAACGGTCGGACACTTAGCATATTAGGCTTTTATTATGTAGGATATTTTTGATCAAATGTATATAGAGCTTTATTGAATCTTGTTCTATATCATTATTTTAAATATGCTTATTATTGTATTTATCAGACTATTCTATTGTCTGAATTTATTGTGACTATCTTCCTTCTGCTTATGTCTATGAATTCTTACTCAGAGTGTAGAGTATATCATATTTTTTAACTCTAAAGGGTAACCTCATCCTCAATAGGATATGATTTGTACCTATTGTAAGTGGTCTGAGTTGAAGACATGTCCCTTCAGAACAAATTTTCCTGCCTGGTGCCCTGGCTTAGGACCAAAACTCAAGGTTTCTTTTTATCTCACAGGACATTTTCTCTCCATCTGGTGCCAAGGTAAAGACAAACTTCCTGCCCACTTCTGAATGTTTGCCCATGTTGTTTTCTTTACCTAGAAAGTGTTTTTCTTCTGTGCTTGACCTAGTCAACTCTTTTCATATTTTATATCTTAACTGATAACTCACCTGTTTAAAGAAGCTGTCCTTGAATACACTTCTACTCGTTTGTCTTTCACTTATATATTCTCTCAATTTATATGTACTGCATTCCTATAACATTTTAGACATTGGGAATACAGTGATGGACAAGACAGATGCGACCACTATACCCAGGAATTGATACTCTAGCAATGTGTCCCTTCAATTCTTTATATTTTTATTTCATTCATTATATCATACGTGTTGTAATTTGCAATTTTTCTACTTGCTTACATCTTTTCTTTGTTTCTCTCTCTTACCTGGCTGCAAGTGTCCAAAGAACCAGCACCATGTCTCTCTGGCTCACCTATGTTTTCCTCAATACCCAGAACAGTGCTTAGAACATCATAGGTGGTCAAAAAATATATCAGATTGATTAATTAGTTAAGAGAAGGAAGGATGAATTTAGTCCTTGCAATGACCCAAAGCAACCACAATTGTTACTATAGTTTATAGTTAAAGACACAGAAGCTGAGTGGTACTAATAGCATGTCCAAACTATGCTGCTGGTCAGTGAAAGGACCCGAGATTAACAAGAAATGAGTGTGACTCAAGAGTCCACACTCATCTCAGTGATGTTCTGAATTATTCCATTTCACACCTGTGAGCAACAGCAAATATTTAAGAGAATAATCTCTGAGGAAATTCAGGTCCAAATTTAGAAAATTTCTTAACCCCCTTCATCTATGTATTGGGAATAATACCTGACTCATAGGTAGGAGATAATAGATGTAAGGTACTTAGAACTGTGTAAATATTACTACTGTTGTTGTAGTGATTAGCTAGGAACAAAAAAATGTATAATTGCCAGAAGTATCTTCTGGGTGAAAGTTTTTTTGAATTACACCATTTTTTATACTTCTATTGTATCTAGATTAGCATTTACATCTATGCCATTCTTCAAATGGCATTTGATCTATTTGTGTTGGTTGAATAGATAAATGGATGATGAAGAAAGAATAGATTGCAAAAGATAAATACAAGCTTAAACAAAAATTTGAAATTATTAAGCACAGTGTCTTAAAGTATGTTTAAATATAAGAGTGCTGTGTGTTTATTGAGTCTAGAGAAACCCTCTAAGAATTAAAATGGTTCGAAATTATATACTAGACTCTCCACTTTCCTATGTACTAGCCAATGCCTATAAAATAGGGTTATTAGCAAAAACAGAAAGAGACAATGATGATACTTAAAAACATATCTGACAAGGCCATTATTATCACTGAAAGTAGATTTTAAAATGTAAAGCACGTTGACATTTTAAGAGACTATACACTTTGGTATTATAATTACTTTTAGCAATAATTGACAATAACCCCCTGACTTGAGATAAAGGGGAAAGGATCCCAGTTTTAATCATGACTTCACTCACATTTATTTGAAACATTCAACTTTCCCTAAATCCAAGGCGTAGGGAAGCTGAGCAGGGTGGTGGGAATTGAAAAGAGAGGGGAGAGAGCACTTGGAAGAACAGGACCTCAACAAGGATGATCCAGAGAGCTGCAAGGACTAAAGCCTCACCAGCCTCCTAGGAGCCTGAGCCACTCCCTGCCATTCATTAAACCTCAAACAGGCATGAGCTTATCCTCCCTGTCATCCAGCGTGGGCTCACTGTGGGCTCCTAGAGGAAAACACATGAAGGACAGCTGCTGAACCAACAGGGCCAGGCTGTCAAGCCCAGGAGGACCCATATAAAGTTAGACTCCGGCTGCCTTGCAGCGGGGCAGCCCGGGAGAAAAACAGTCATGCTAGGCAGCTCATTTCCATCAGGACAAGAACTTCTGAGTTGACACTGAGCTACTTTATTTATGAATCCCATTTAGCCTCTGGCCACCGTCAATCTTACCCTATGCAGATGTTTACTACTCGGACTACATCATTTTTGCCTGATGCTGCCTACACCAAGCTACACTGATATCAGCACTGCCTGCCTGAGATGCTTCTGCTCAAGTCCCTGACTACTGGGGTAACCCTATCTCCCTAGTGTACCTGGGGCAGTCCCAGTTTGCGTCTATTGTCCCTGTATGATACCCACAGCAATCCTATCATTCTCAAAAGAGTCCTGATTTGGACCATAAATTAAATGATCATCCTGCTATACACTGACTGTAAGGCATCTGCTTTTGTATTCACTCAGTAGGGAAATGCATCCATAGCCATGCAGATAAATCAATCACTGCTTTAGGCTATCCAGGAAACTACCAATGATTAAAAAACCAGTATTTTGACTCCTAATGCCACAGCATTTGTCAATAGCTGATATACTCTATGTTCCTTGCTTATTTATTATCCATCTTCCCTAACTGGAATATGATTTCCATAAGGGCAGAAATTTTTTTCTGTTTTGTACACTAGTACTTAGAAAGTGATCAATAGTATTTTTTTCTAAATAAATTAATGAAAGAAAACCAAAAGCTAAAGTAGAATTTGAACCTTACCATGGTCCCAGAACTATAACGAGGGCTTTACCTATACTGTACTTTTCAGTCCTAATAACTCTGTATGTACATATTACTTTTCAAGATGAATAAACCAAGGATGATAATTTGGTCAAGGACACATGGGCCCAGGATGCTGATTCTCCTTCAGAGCCAGAATGCTTAGGCAGCCTGGTGAGGCTACCACTGAACCATGCAGCCTATTTTCTCACTCTTAAATATTTTGTGGAAACAGAGATAGACCTGCCCTTCTGTTTTATTTTGTTTTAGCAGATTTGAGGAAGATCAGGTTTAGGTAGAATTAAATACTTTCAGTTTCTGAAGAGATATATTTTGTTTAAAAAAACATACCAATAAACTGAAAACTTGTCATGCTTCCAAACCTGGAAAGTAGTTAATGAAAAAAGCATATGCCTCATTTCACTATTTCTCTAAGATAGTTAAAATCGCTAACACTAAATCAGACAGTGTTGACTGCACTTTTACCATCGTGCTAGTAGACAGTAGAGGGAACTGTTAGTACAGTCAGCAGCAAGGTGTAAACAGGCTATGGCAAAGGGGAGAAAGCAACCAACTACAGCGTACATCACACTTGGATCTCTTCTCATTTAAATGTTATGTCATTTTATCATGAACTTCTCTTAGCCTGACAACTACATCTAGTTAATTCTAAGTGATGTCTCTAAAATATTGGTTTTGTGTGCTAACATATTTAGAATTTTTATATTGAGTTTTTTTCCCTAGAATCTCATTGTCATTCAGTTGAAGTCTAAGCTACCTGTCCAAGTCCCCAAGGATTTCCCCACTCCTCTTCTTTTTCTCACCAGTCATTGCCTCCTCCGACCTCTTCACCTCCTTCTCACAATCTCAACCATCTGGAACAATTTTCTTACTTTCCCTGACAAGTGTCATATCTTACTTAAGACTTTCCTTAAAACTCTTTTCTTCTGAGGAGATAACTTGCAGCTTACTTTGATAGAAGTGTGGGCATTCCGGTCATGACATCTACCACCCTATTGAAAGCTGGGGTTGATGGCACTAGTCTACTGTCTAGTCAATTAATCCTTTCTTTCTCAACACCTTATGTGTTTTCCCCTCCAAAAAGTACCTGATAAGTCAAAGAGAATTGTCTTTCCAGAGAGAGGAGGAATTATTTTACTTATGAGTTTAGGTAGTACTATAGTCTACTACAAGAAGTACCAAACTTCTCTTTGGATAGTTGGGGAAACAACTATTTTACCTTCAAATATCAGCAGTATGTGGAGTGAGCTGCATGCATTACTTATAGGTTTGTCTCCTACATGGCTCTTAAAATATCAGGGAAAATATCCCACTGAAATACTTGTATGTACCACCTGAGTTTCTAAAGTTACAGTGCATAGATCATTTAAAACAGAGAACAAAGGCCTATTGTAATTTTAGTAAGAAATCTAATATGCTTAGTGGGACAATAATAAAAATAAATATGTTTAATAAAACTCTGGCACCAAAAGATGTAAGATAGAAGGGTTCCATGGTCACATAATAGTGGAAAACAATACACATATATTCTCTATCTTGGAAAAAACTGTGCATTAATGAATAGAATAAGGCTTTGAGAAGTCCTTTCCAAAACAAACTCTATTACTATTTTAATAAATGTTTCATAAATTTGTTCAAAGAACTTTTTCTTTTAATTAACATAGCATGCAATGTTATCTAACAGAAATAACATTCAACAGAACAAGATTTAGAAAATACTAACTCAAAAAATAAAAGCTTGAAGAGGCCTATAATATAAATCAAGTCCAGCCCATTGACCTTATTGATAAGTAAACTTAGACATTGAGATGATGTCTAGCAAATTCATGAAACATCACATTTTAGTTTCTTTATCAGCTTCCTTTAGTTAACATTACCCCATGCCAACTGATTTTCCCCTAATTTCTGTTCGAGGAACTTCTCATTGCTCAGCACCTGTCAATTTATGTAATAGTCAAATATCTCAAAATTACCTTGCTAACATAGTTTAAAATTTACACTCCTTAGCATGGCCTTCTGTGGTTTGAGTGAACCGAACAGGTAATTTCAGTATCATCTAAATGTGCTGTCACAAGTGTAGAGCTACTTCCCAAAGACATTCAGTGTTTTCTACTTTTGGGTTTTCTGCTCATCTCCACTTCAAACCCTGCTAACCTTTTTGAGGCCCTCTCAATGGTACTTTCTCCATGAGGATTTCTAGGACTTTCTCAGTTAAAATTCTATATTCACTCATTCCCAAAGCATAACATGCTCCAGCTTATTAGATTTCATTGTATACTTAAGGGCTTGTCTGATATTCTACTTACGGGCAGGGTCTGCACTTGGTTCATCCTGGAATCCTGTTGCCCAAAGCAGGTTCATAGTAAATATTTGTAGAGTTAATCATATTGTCTACAGTCACACAGACATGTAGTGACATAGTAAGGGCTGGACCCTACCACCTTTCAGGATTGCTGGTGTTGCTAATAAAACCTAGGAAAAGCAATGGGAGTATATCCGTTGTTATGATACTGTACTTTTAGATTTTCATAGGAAACCAAACATCATCAATACTACCATGGTTATGTACTCATCTGTTTCATTTTTATGACACTTCATGATGAGAAATAAAGATGTGTGAAATTACTATATAACTTACAAGATGCTATTTGGGGATGAATCTTATAAAAGCTACAGAACTGTGGAAATCATTGTTTCTATAAATAATCAATATCCCAACGATGAAGAGAGCACAGTAAAAGGCTTGGAGACAGATATGACTTTAATCCCTCCTTGGGGACATTTTAGTTCTGTGACCACCCTTAACTCTAAGTGTCTGTTTCTTCATTTGTAAAATGGCAAACATTTGTTGAGCACTACCCATGTGGTAAGTTTTATGTACTTAACCCATACTTAGTATGCGTTATCTCATATACTTTTTATAACAAGTATATGAAGAAGATGATATTCCCAAGTTATATGTAAGGAAACCGAGGCTCATGAATTATTCAAATAACATGACTAAAGATACACAGCTAGCTACTATATATCAAAGGCAGGATTCAAACCCAACTTTTCAGAGGTAAAGCAAATTCTGTTTCTATACTCTCCACCCTAGAAGTAATGTTGAGAATTAAATAAATGCATTTGAAATCCCCTGATATAATGTATCTCACTCTAGATTTTCTCAACAAATGTTCCTTCCCTTCCTACTTTTTTCTGCTCATGGATTAATGGTTATTACACCAAAATAATAATGAGAAGACCTGCGTTTGAGAATGGTCCTTTTTACCAAGTGAGGATAACAAGACTGTGACTATGAAAGAGCTTAAAAAAACTCAAGTCTTCATAAATACAAATTTCCATTGCACATTAGATAAACAATCCCTGGACTATTTGCTTGCTTGTATGGCATTCTAAGATTGTTTTTCCAGAGATAAATGCCATTTTATGTTGAGGGCACAGCTCTACATATGTCTTAACTAAACTGATCTCTAAGAAAAAATATACTAAAATTAGAAAACATTATCTTGACTTTTTCCTTTGCAACAGGTAAGTTCCTAACATCTAAATTGATTTTAACCAAGTGGCCTCTGACTATACTCCAGGGAATTGTACTGGTATCTAAGTGGTTACTGAGTTGAATACCACAAGAAATTAGCCTGTTTTTCACCCTTTGTTATTGATATTCAAAAACTGTCTGTAATTTGAACTTGAACTAATTGGTCCTTGAGTCCAGATTTGGATGTTCATAGAATTCACAGAAATTCAAACCTCATTGTTCTATTTACGGGCTCGTTTTTGTCTGAGGGGTAACATCACACATACACACACACACACACACACACACACACACACACACAGCAATACAGTGCCAAAAATATGCAGATGTAATGTGAAAAACTCAGCCAATCATCTAAATGTTTAAAAAATATCCAGATGTTGAATTTAATGTAAACAAACCATCTGGGCAGATAACTTTAGTTTTTTACTTTACATCCAGCTGTTGGGTGCTGTGGAAGGACAGCATAGGTCTGTACTTAAAGATGAGAAACAAAGTCAACACTGACTCATGGATACAGAGAACAGACTGACAGCTGTCAGGAGGGAGCGGAGTGGGTGAGAAGGATGACTGGATTAAGCAAAGAAAAAAGAAAGACTTGTGGAGACAGACAACAGTATGGTGATTACCAGTGGAACCCATGGATGGGGGAAGGTAGAAAAGGGTAAAGGAGGGATAAATGATAATGGATGGAGACTCAACTTGGGGTGGTAATACACAATATAATATATAGATGATGTATTGTAGAAATGTATACCTGAAACCTATATAATTTTATTAGCCGATGTCACCTCAATAAATTCATTAAAAAATAAAAATCCCTAAAAAAAAGATATGCAAAGAAAATGTGTCAGATGTATATTGCTAGATCTCTAGAAAACACTTCTAATTGAATAGGCATCATTAAATTTTTGAGGGAGGAAAATAGAAATTACATAGAGCAGTGATCTTTGTTTAGAACTACCCACTTTAAAATACTTTTTATGCCCAGCTGGCGTGGCTCAGTGGTTGTGCCTTGACCTATGAACCAGGAGGTCACAGTTTCATTCCTGGTCAGGGCACATGCCCTGATTGTGGGCTTGATCCCCAATGTGGGGCATGCAGGTGGTAACCAATCAATAATTCTCTCTCATCATTGATGTTTCTTTGCCTCTCCCTTCCTCTCTGAAATTCATACAAATATATATTTTTTAAAAAACAAAACACTTTTCATGGACAACTCTTTTTCAGACACTTATTGTCTTAAAATAATACTGAAATTTGGGGTAATTGACTCCTACTAGCAAAACTTCCAGATTCATATTTAGAGGCAAATATTTTATAGAAGAAAAGTACAAATAAAAAAGAAGAAAACAAATAATAATTGGCAGAGGAAAAGAACGCATCATCATCCAGCACTAAATTATAAACCAACAGATGTTCTACTGAGAACACTTGGTCCTTCTATCAGCATCAGTTTATTCACATGTGATGAGGCATCAAGTCAAGGTCCAGAAGCAGAGGCAGTCCATCAGTCACAAGAATTAAAATTTGTTTTCAATCTACTCTGCAAAAGGTAAATACCTCTAGCTGTAATAATTTTAAAATACATAACTAAAAGAAATGAATGGCTCTTTTTATTTCCAGGTAGTGTATCATTCACATATCATAGCATCACATTTTCAATACTATTTTCCTTTAAAAATAGAACTATATAGTAAGGAAAAAACTAGCCAATGTGATAAGTGCTACTTCCCTCCTTAATTACCACGGGGCAGCTTTTTCTTTCATATTTATAAGTCATAAGTGGCAGAAAAATGCCCTGTAACAAAGCAGTAAAAGGGACAGTGAAAATGAATAGATACAGCAAATTTGATTTTGTTAACAACAAAGTATCCACAAAATCATAGTACACATTCCAACCTCAAAAAAATCATTAAAGGACACCATGAGATAAAGCAGGGGAAAATGGTGAACAAAAAAATCAGATGCTCTGGAAGAAGCAAGGGAAAAAAAAGATGGGCATGAAAATTTATAGACAGTTTGAGGGTAGGTTTTCAAAGTGGCATGTGACAGAGCCAAGCACAAATCCTCTTACTTATTAACGGGATTTGTCCCTGTACCTGTCACACATTGCTTTGAAAATATCTGCCTCTGTGAAAGGTGTACTGCTTCTCTCCGTCAGTTTTACTCTTGAGAGACTAATGTATAATCTCTTTAGGTTTCATCTTTTGTATTTCTGTGCATATGACAAATTGTTTTGAACACTCGTCATCCATACACATAAGAAGGTAGGCACCAAGGGCTTATCATCGCATATTTAAAAATCCCTGAGATCCTACTTTCCTATTGGAAATAATTGTTCTATTAAAATAATCTCTAGATTTATCATTGAAAATTTTCCAACTAATGCATTTGTGCCTGCATGCCATAGGCTATTGTTCTCAACCTTATCAGACTCAGTGTCTCCTTTTTATAACAAATATTTTGTAACCCATTTATTATACTGAAATAAAATGTGTAGATATTGTAACCACTCTAAGCATATAATTTTTTAAAAATCAATACAGTGCCCCAATTATAAAATAAAGAGGAAATATAAAGTTCTTCATAATAAAATAGAATGTATTGTGAAGTGCAAATACCTGAGCACTGCTACATAATGAAAACTTAAAGAAGGTGAATGCTGATACTCCTGCCAAGAATCCTGCAAACTCGTGAATACGTAAGCTACCAGTGCAAACTGAAAGAAGATTGTTGCGCTAATGCAGCAAACACCACAGAGAGCTGCCGTCAATGACTATCACTTAATAAAGTTCAAAACAATAAGTCTCTTAATTTACATGATTACTTTTTACAAAATTCAGTGTCTATTACAGTGTGGAAAGCCTCTTATAATTACGTGAAATAGAATTCACATAGAAATAGATTCTTATTGCAGATAATAATAAATGACCTTTTTCATCTACATGAATATCTAACAGGATACTCAAAAGTCCAGCAAGCATGAGGCAGTTTTTCAATGTGTGTAGCCTCCTGCAAGTTGCAAATGTCTAGCTTTTTTGGCTCCACCCATGTTAGTGGTGGTTCCAGCCTCACCTCATTCACTTTTTGTACAAACCTCAGAAACCTTCACAAATTCCCCAAATTCTCCTTAGAGTGTGATATTGTTCCCCAGTCAAAACGAGTGCTAGAGAATTACAGCAAAGGGGCTAAAACAAATAATGGTACCTGCACCTTTTGCTTTTATTTTATTTTGGTTTTGCTAAGGTAAGGCAAAGCTTGATTTTTAAAAATCCATCATGCAATTCACATTGTGTTTACACATTCTGTGGCAGGACAGCTCAAGAGTCTTCTGATCACAACCTTTTGTTAAAAGTGAGTGGACTCAGCACATAGATTGGGGACATTTGAATGAAACCTATTAAAAGGAGTGTCACACAGGATAAGGTAAGACTGCTTAATTTTAAAATAGAAAGAATAGATGTTTGCCTTTAGGAAATACATTTCACATGCATAAAGAATTAATCCAGACACAAAAATGTTATTTATTAATCAGAGGGGAAAATAAGATGCAGAAGGAATTTGGGGAAAAAGAAACACTGGCACAAGCAGTTGTTTCAATAAAAAACAAAACAAACAAACAAAAAAAACCACCTTTGCCACATGACATGATATGGTGCTAGATTTATTATTCCATTTATCCATTTATCCTTAAAACAAGCGAACCATAGACATTTACCTTAGAAATCTAAAGTTGCTTTTTTCTGTACAGTACAGTTCTACAGAACCATGGATTGATGGTTTCATAAGGTATCAGTCACACTTCCATAGCATCTGCTGATATAAATATAAAAGCTTCATTTTAAAGGATAAATAAAGCCACACTATTATCTAAACAGGGTAAAATTTAACATCCTTGTGGTTTGTGGAAATTTTTGATGTGCCTGCTGGCTTTTCAATAAAAATCAATTATGCCTTAAATGCGAGCGGTAGTCAACATACTACAGACTATAAATTCAATTTCATACTCAGAAATATGGATTAGCTGAACTTGATGCCCTTCCATTGATTTCAGAAAGCAAAAGCTGATAAGGTAAATAATAGTAAGAGGCTTTCTGACACTCCACATCAAGTTCCGGATTTCCATATTATTTCTGTAAGAACTTTGCAGTCACCACAATATCCTCCTTGTGAAATATGTATGATGGATAGATATTATATGGATTGCTGATTCATCTCTCCATACAGAATAGATATTTTGCTTTCATAAGTCAGGAAGAAACTGCAGAGGAAAAAGAATATGCTTATTTCCCTCGGCTCAGTGCAAGGTATATGTCAACTGGTTGTGGATAAATCTAGTGGGTAATTAGAGAACATACCAATTAAGTGCTGAGATTCCACCTATAAATAAAAATTGAATGAACCAGGAACAAATGTATATTCTTCAATTTTTCAGTGTCTTATACACACACACACACACACACACACACACACACACACGTTGAGAGAGAGAATGAGATAGAAAGAGACGAAAGCATTCTAAAAACTAAAAAACATCCAGTCCTTCTATTCACTCAAAAGAATGCCTTAAATTGGCAAGAATCTCATGGACTGGAGGCAAGAAGAAATGATTTGATACCAAGAAATCTAGGGAATAATGATCATAAGGAAAGAATTTAGAATAGTTCTCAGCATAATAGGAAATCCAATCACATCTGCAACAATTTCCTTCTTTCCTCCTTTAATGTGCAGAACATTTAGGTTTATAGAAACGCTCAGGTCCACACTTTGAGACTTCTGTGGCTCAGCCATTTCCTTTGGCGGTAAACCTGGTGCACTCAGCTTAAATCCCAAAGAGTTCTTAGAGAGGTTCAGTCCACAGGGCATGGTCTCACCTTTCATCAAGGTGAGTTCCTGCTTTCCCCACACAAACAAGGACTGCTCTGTCACACAGTCAGCATGCTAACAGAGAAGCCATGGCTCCTATTAGTTCAAAGGGACACGATCCTTAAGGGAAGAGTTTCCTGCAGCTTCCCCCGAAGCCAGCATTTTCAAGAGTTCATATAATCACTTTGGTGAACATCCAGGGCCTAACTGCTCCTCCAAGGCAATTACTTATACTTGAATTTCTCAAGTTAGAGGTTAATTTATTTTAAAATAAACTTATATGTCATTTATTTTACTGAAGTACAAGTAGTTTTATTAAAAGATGTTAAACATAAAAATAACCTATATAAAATGCTATGAATATTAAATGGAACACACCCTAAAGAAAAGCACTTCCAACAGTAAGCAATTATTCATATATTCATCTATATGGTATCTGTTACTCATCATTATCAATTTCTTGAGAAAGCATAGAGAAAAATGGCAACATGGTTATTGTGGGCTCCTTTCATGAATAACAAATTGTTTGTATAAGAAAAACATAAAATCATGAAAGAACTGGTACAGTCTCATTTCTGACTTTTTCAGTTATTTATTGTCTGTGAAAAAAAAGTCAGCATTTCTTTTTTGCAACTCCTAGAATCTATGTGTGTGTGTGTTTATTTATAAATATAAATTTTTTTCATAACAGGGAATATGGGGGCAAACATTCAGCAATGTCTTTTCACATGCTATTTAAATTTAAGTAAATAATACTAGAAATTTCATTTTCCTTATACCAATATATACTCATAAACCTGTAGTACATAAGTTTTTGAAAAAATATTTACTATGTGATTTATAAAATTTTAAGTTTCAGGGTATGAAATAACACTATCTTTAAAACCTATATAAAACAAAAATGCCACAACCAACAATTTTCATCATATGTTGTAACGTGACTGTAGCATATGAGGAAAAAGGCATCACATTGTTTATGAAAAAACAATTCTTGTAGATACACTTGGAAAACTGCAAACATTCATAAACAGTTACTCTTTGGGGATAGAGAAAAACTGCCATTAAACAGGTGTTAGAATTTAAATGACATCTCATTAGTGACTCCTTTTTGCAGCTCTGAGACAAATAAAACCTTCATTTAAAAGCATTAGTGCTATTCCTAAGGGTTTCTGGTATCATAATGTTCTGTTTTATGAAGATATTTAGCTTCTTCTAGCATTCTTGCTTATTTATACAAAATAAACCAATTGCATTTCCAAGTTTAGCTGAGTGTGAAGTCAGGGGGTGAATAAGGCCTTTGCAATGCTGTAAATACCCTTGCCCCTCCCTCACTTCAGGGAATCTGGGAGGTTGGAACACAGCCTGAAAAACAAAGGTATTTTTGAGAATCATTTCCAAATAGAGAGTCCTTGTATCTTTTGCCTTCTGTTAAAGAACAGTCATATAAAACACAGATTTTCTTGATTTGAAAGTCATGAACTATTTTTCCAAGTCCATTTTCCATGTAAAATGTGAGTCTATCTTAATAATTCAAGAATTACACCAGAGTGGGTAGCTATTGAAAATTTATCTGCTAATTGGGAAGTTTTTTCACACTGTCATTTTACACTAGTGTTACAATGACAATCTCAATTTCTCAAATATGAACCCAAAGACTAGCACATAGAAAGCCCCAATAATCAAGCCAGGATTATAGGAATTCATTCATTTCATTGCCTTGAAAAGCTACCCAATCCCTTATTTAGTTCAGCTAACTGGGACCCATGGAATTCCACAATTCTATACGGAAAGCCTCTGCTAAGACAAACAGCAAGGAGACATATACTTCCAGTAGTTGCTTCCCTACAAAAATACTAATTATTATTGAGTATTGAGTATAGGAAATGCAGTGATATGTTTTGGAAAAGTAAAGACAATTAGATCAGATCTGGCCCAGAAGGATCTTAAAATTGAATAGGGGCAAAGATGGTGGAAAAAGAAGGGATAAGATAATCTGCAAGCATGTATAATATGATTAAGACCATTGAACAGTTAGAAAATGCAAGGGGTGAAGTTCACAGAAGAAAAGATGACATTGGGCTGGGAGAATCAGAAGAGGAGATAGCATTTGAAATGAATTTTACTGGGTGAGGATGATTTCATGGAAAGTGGGTGGGTTTATGGAAATATAGGCTCTGTTCAAGGACTTCACAGGAGATATAGAAGTCCCTGGGTGCCAGGCTCATGAGCATACCCTGAATTTGTTAGGGACATGGAGTCTGAAACCTTTGGGAAAGACTAAGACACGTGTAGGAAAATTATTGCAAAGGAAGAAGAAAATAAAGGTGACAGGACTCCTAGGAAGGCTAATTTTGGCATGGAGGCAAGAAGTCTGAAGCTTGATAAAGGAGATTAATAGTGTGAGAGACAATGAGGAAGAAGTCACTGACATTGCAAAGCTAGATTCTAGTGAATGTGGCAAATGATTGAAGAGCAAGGAGTTAATAAGACTCTGAAGACCCTCGATGGGAGGCTTAAGGTAGAAGGAGGTGGTAGTTTGGGGAAGATGGAGGACAGGTTTTGGATATACTGAGTATGAGACATTAGCAGAGAATTTGAGTAGATTGTGCAATGTGACAATGCTGATAAGTTTCCCAAATGAAAAGGTAAATTTTCAATAACTTTCTATGCCAGGATCTTAGACTGCAGAAAAATTATGTCACAGCTTACACAGAGGAGCTGAGATTTAGAGATTTATGATTTAGAGAAAATCTGAGCTTCGTGTGACTATTATTAATCCAATTCTTAATGATAAAAGTGAAGCTGGAGACAGAATTCCCTGGGCTAGATTTGCAAGCAAATATCTGCATAGAAATGAAACCACAAGAATCAATAGTATCCAGAGGGAAAAGGTATAAAAGTGGGCAAAAGTATAAAGTTGAAAAAAAGGGAAAAGGTAGAATCATGGAGACATAGACAGGAGCCAAGTCAGAAAACCTGAATTCAATTTTACAATGGATTAGGGTGTATTTAGTTACTGTTTATACATTTGGTGAATAAAAATAACAATAAGAAATAATGATATTACTTATGTAGCATTGCTTATTGAAATAATTGCTAAATATATTCCAGTTGATTTGACAAGGTTATAACACTGTGATCATTTCAAATTATCATCCAATTCTCATTTAATCATGCAGCTTAAGCAAACTACAGAGGCTAGAAGAAAAGTGGAAGAACAGAAACCAAAGGCAGTTCAAACACAGTAAGTGACATTTATTCTGAAAGAACAAGTTACAGGCCGCATGAAAAAAAAAATGTTCCTGCTGACATCAGCTTATATTACAAAATACATGACCCTGTGACCTAAACATTGGAACACTAGTCTAGGATAACTCTAGAACAGCAGAATATAAATATGTGTATGTGTGACATTTAAAACATATTCTGCTTTGAATATAATGAATAGGTATGCTTTCTTGTTCACTGGTCGTATTCTTGGCCTCATCCAGGAAATGAATTAAAAATTTATGGGTTGCCCTGCCCAGTGTGGCTCAGTTGGTTGGGCATCGTCCCATGCACCAAGAGGCTGTTGTTCAATTTTCAGTCAGGGCACATGTCAGGGCTCAATCCTAGGAGGGCATGCAGGAGGCAGCCAGTCTGATCTATGTTTTACTCTCACATCAATATTTTTCTCTCTCTCTCTCCTTTCCTCTCTCTCTAAAAATCAATTTAAAATATTTAAAAAATTTATGGGAAGGATGAAATCAAAGAGATAAAAAGGGTACATAATAAAATGTCCTGGACACCTATAAATACCAATTTGGTCTTTTTATTATGGCTAAAGCTTAAAAATACTTCATGTTAGCTCTCCTGGGCCTTCTCTCTGCATTTTTCTCACGTCCATACTCAGGTGACCTCTACCTTAACATAACCATCGTTCTCTCAGCTCCAATTCACACAGGTAACTGCCTTTCTCTGTTGTTTCATCTTTCTGTAAATCCAAGTCAACATATAACTAACTCCTAATCCTCATTCACTTCTCTAGAACAGATCAAATGAAATTTTAATAATTTCAATATCATGTACACTGGCATCTTCCAATTTACCATGCCTTTTATATATATTATATATATATATATATATATATATATATATATATTATCTCACTAGATTTGTAAACTCAATTAAAAAATAATAATTTTTTTGTGGCCATTCTTATTATTTCTTAGGTTTTGTGTATAACTAATGGTTGGATAAAAGTTTTTACCCATTTCATAGAAGAATTTGAGGGATTATGGAATAAATGGAGATGTTTGAGCAATGGGAATAACAGGAACCCCTAAAATCTCTTACACCACACACTATTCTAGCCACCACATCTGAACCAAACTGCCCTTGGGGTAGAGGACATGGAGTGGGGAGATCTAGAGCTTTTTAGTGCTTTCCAGGGAAGACCTTCCCTATTTGGGTAACAGAAAAGGTGGCTCCAACAATACAATATTAAGCATCTCATCCCTGGTTATCCTAACCTCCTCCTTCCTCAACATTTTCCTCCATAAAGGAAAAATCTTATTTCTTCAATTTTTCATACTTATGTGCTTTCTTTTTTCTCCCCTTTAATATTTTTACTTAGCTGGTTCAGTCATTTCAAACAGTAAATGAGTATAACTCTACTGATTTGCTTTACTTGTGTACACAAAACTCTGCACTGGGACCTCCTAATCCTCAACCCAGTCTCTAGGCATTGGAACCATCCCTACCTAGTGGTATAGATTTAGGGAGCCTCCTCTCCTTGGGTTTGACAGGTACCATCAAGCGCTCACTCTGTCGGTCAGCTCTAACCTTGTACTTTCTGTGCCCAAACCTCCGAGTTAGGCTCCATATTTGGGATCTGGGTCTGTTGGTCCTAGCCCTTACACTGGGGCAGTTTTGACTCTAGGACAGTGAGTCATAACTTGTAATCCTGCAGCCATGGAAACTCACTTCCAAGCTGTGGCCTGGCCATGTGTGGCCCAAGTCTTTGATGCCCTCCTCCCTACTCATTGCCCATTCTTCTCTCAGATTTACAAACGAGAAAGTAGATGCCAAGAGGCTGTAGAACTGGTTGAAAGCAATGCAGTTAAAAAGTAAATGGCAAGGCCAAGATTCAAATCAAAATTAAATTAACTGAAGAGTCTGTAATCTTTCCCCATACCTCCAAAACACACAAACACATGTACATACAAACAATAGTTCCCCAAAAGGCTGCTTTTCATAACACACTGCAAGAGTCAGCATGGTAGTCCCCAAATAAAAATAAAATAAGCATTAAATACAAGTCAATAACTGTATTAATGTTGCTGAATAAACACAGATAAATTTAGGGTCCCACCTCGGTATCTAATTCCTTATTTCTCCTTTAGACAGCTTTTTTCATAAGCCCCAAATGCTATTTTAAAGATATGTAAAAAGCTTTTTTAATTCACATTTCAAAAGAAAGATTCACAAACAGAGCTAATACCTGCCATTTTACAGACCTTGACTTCCAGCCCTTATGTTTTCTTACATGTAGTCAAGTGTATTTTTAAATATATGTTCACATTTACATTATTCCCATTAGAGGTTTCTTTTATGGTCATACGTGAGTCTCAGTTTCACCAAGAGAAAATCAGATATTTAATTTTTCTCCTGTTTCTCTTAGCCACAAGAAAAAAAAGACAAACTTGACCCAAAATAATTACTAGCACATTAAAAATTCTATACACTCTTAGGTGTACCTGTTTGCTTCTTTAAAAAATATTGCCCTGAATGTTTGGTGGCTTGGAATCCCACCTGAAATAAAATACTGGTGGAAAGAATGTTTTCTTTGTTAAATAAGATTCAAAATAATGCTGTTTAGACCAGGTCAAACTTTTAAATAAATGTGTTAAAGGAAACAGGACATTGGTCTTTTAAAAGCAAAATTTAGTTTATCATTTTATTGATTTTCAATAGATATATTAATATAATTGTCCAATGATGTGTTTGTAAATCAAACCAAAACTACAGAAGAAGAGCAAGAAAAGCAAGAAATTAATAAATGAAAAATATTTTAAGCCAGATTTAGTCTACTGTCTCATTATTATGTGGTCTAAGATCCCTATCAAAATATATTTAATCATACAAGTATACAATTTTAAATTTCTGCTAATAAGAATGGCTAAAATTCTGTTTAGTTTTAAACTTCCTATAACACTGTCAACTCTTTCTCTAATCATTCAGAATTCTTTGGAAATATTATAAGAAAAACTCTCCCAGAGCAACAACCACCACCAGCTTTCTAAAAAGCTAAAATGCTGCATCACTTTTATTTAAACTCCTTAGGAATGTTAGCATTCTATACCTGCATCATATTCTCTGGGCTACTAAAGTTCTTACATATGGGTCTGATATGAACATTGCTTGGGATTATATACCAATTAGTGAAGATCCATTCCAAGCAGCCTATTTGCTTTTCCCCCCTTCCTTTCTTCCCTTTTTTTTAAGGGGGTAAAAACTGTTTTATATCGACAACCATCTGCGAGCCTGTCTTTCAGGCCATCAAACTCTACCATCCATTACGGAGCCTTCCTCACCTCCGCTGCATGACAGCACAATAAAGATGACATACTAATTCAATGACTTGTAATTTCAGCTAAACAAAGACAAGTGCTGCAGCTTCTTCTTTTGTGTTAGCAGTGCCATATCGGTAAAGCCAGCTACGCAAACATAGCACTGGGAGGGTTTTATGACAGCAGTTGAATGGGGAGACTAGCTTGGTGTTGCTTTTTATGGTTTTTGGCTCCATAATTCCTGGCTCTGTGCTGCTGGCCATGGCTATTGTGTCTGGATTCTGTGTCAGCAGCAGCTAATTGTTCCAATAATGTTTATCATAGGGATCCACCAGGGAGCTGTATATGTGGAGATAAGCTACAGGGCAATGATATACACTATCTTTCTGATCTCTATACACACTGTTTTTGCCTCATGCCAAAAAGCTTTTTAGGCCCCTAGTCTTAAAACACACACACACACACACACACACACACACACACACACACACACACCAGCTTAATCATCGTGCCAACAATAGTGTCTAAGGGGATGTAATCAGGTTCCTCTGATAATCTTAGCAACACATGAAAGTCATGCGCAAAAGCAGTAATTGAAGCAGTTGGTTCATTCTACCACCTGCTGTTGAAGTCACAGGTTAATCTAAATGAGGTCCCCTTCCGATGAAGCAGTATGTGAGGCACTTTTTATATCATAAATGTGCATTACAGAAGCTTTACAAAATAATAAAGTAACAGTTCATTAAATGAACTGTGTGGAGCATCCCAGGCTTGTCCAGCTTCTCCCACTGCTGGCGGATGGCATATCCAAGTGTAAATTCTGTCCTCATGTCTATACCCCAGTGCACACTTCAGTTTGCATATGGTTCCAGACAATGGGAGTTCCTGAGACAGATGCCCAAATGTAACTAAACGTCAGGCAATCACGGGAATCAGCTGCGGGAAAGGGAAACATTTTTCTTTGTCTGCTTTTGATGCTGTTCCCCCCAAGATTACTAAATAGAATGTTGACAGTGTAAAAATAGCCCTAGAATCAACAATTAAGCATCTTGCCATCGTCTACATTAGCCCATGTGTAAGGGATACATTTTTCTAATTAAACTTTTAACACCTGATTTCCATTTAAAATTTTCCTCAACTACTTTCCATGAGGTCTTTATCTGACAAAGAATACTAAGATTACACAGTATGCTGCTCTTCTAACAGGCAATTTCTTTAACAAAAGTGATTTTAAAAAATTATGGGGACTGTCAAAATAAGACTTTAATGAAAAAATTTAAATATAGGAGAAATGACACCTTCAGATTAAAATGTGTTCCTGCTTTTAAGTTACTTCATGGAATGAGAGCCAGCTCCGCATCAGATGCTAAACTAGGTAACATTATCTTATTTAAGTCTCAAAGCCAGTCACTGAAATTGGTGTTATGTCTGGAAAAGCTGAGGAAACTAGAGAGGCTGCATAATAATTCAGGTTTCTGGGTAAATTATGAGCTTCGACTGGAAACCAAGTCAGCCTGAGTTCAAAACACAGTATGCACTTTTCCCACCAGGATAAACTGATACAATGTACTTAGTGTAAAAGAAGGGAAAGAAACTAGTGTTTATGTGGAGAAAGAAACCTCATTCTGAATTAGGCATTTATGTTAGGGTCATAAAAGGGAATCAATTTGTGAACATAAATTGGCATATTCCTGAATTTAGTAGTGGCTGGGGTTGGAGGAGGGGTAGAGCAGAATTACAGGACCAGGAGCAATATCTGATCAAATAAACAATATATTAATTTAACAAATTCTGTAGCATAATAATAAGCAGTTAACAGAGTGACTACAATATTGAAGGTATGCAATAAATGTTTGCCAAATTATAATAGATGAACAGATTAATCAAATAATATTAATAAATGCAACCACAGAAGCTACTGCACTTAGGAGTGCTTACTATGTGCCAGACAGCATTCTCACTTTACATATATTTTGTCTTGCATCCTTACAACAATCTGCTAAAACTGGAATTGTTTTCCCCATTTTACAGGTGAGGATAGAAGCCTCTGACACATTATATCACTTGCTCATGGCTACATTAGCAGGAGAATGCAAGAGTCAAAGATTTGACTCCATAATCTGATGCCTCAAAGCTCTTACCAGAAAAATTAATAATTGAATTTAAAAATAATATGAACATTACAATTATCTTTGGTCGTCAAAGATTCTTACATTGCCTTCAAAGATAGCAGCCCTCAGTCCATGAAAGTAATCAGAAGAATTTTAATAATATAGAGGTAATTTTGTTTAGACATTTAGTGTAAACTTTCTCAGTAGCCAAGATCTTTGAAAACAAATCCAAAAGTTATTTTGTGGATATCAGCAAACTGATTTTAAAGTTTACTAGTATATGCAGAGACACAATGTGGTACTAAAGAAAGCTGGAGAATATTCTTTGAATATTCTAGAGGTCTTTGAAAACAAATTTTACTTACATCTGTCTCAATTATTTTAAGTGGAGGCTAGAAAAATAGAATATGTTACCTTTAAATACTTATCTAGGACAATGTTCCTGTACTAATTGGATGCCAATTTTTCTAGAAATTCCTTCTGTGATAGACTTAAAGTATATGAACCTGAAAAGCTCTAGGAATGTCCATAGCTCTCAATATCACGTTGAAATATGTTTTATGCAACTGCTCATCACAAAAGGTGCATTCATGAGCCTCAGTATTAATTTTCTGTTATTTAAGGCTTGAAGAAGACTCATAATGGCATTCTGTTTGGAGAGAGAGAAAAAAACACCACCACCCAAAGTAAGCCTCTTTTAGAGAGGATTTTATTTCTGTTTTCCTTTTCAGTGATAAATTCATTTCAGGTACCTGATACTATTTAACTGTAATTAGATAATCATTTAAAATCTACCTACTTATTAATACTGTTGCTGGAACTGATTAAATTAGAACATTCACAAAAAAATTTATAACTTATTCCTATGGGTCCTGTAATAACACTGTATGGTTTTCCACCACACTTTGATTGGTCTACTCACCTATAATTTGTTACTGAAAAATATGTTTGACAATTTATAAAGTTATAATTTACAATTTTCAAATCTTCATTTTCTGTTTAGAATTAAATATATTAGCCTTTTATTTATTCTTTATTTCTTTTTATCCTTACCCAAGAATATGTTTTATTGATTTTAGAGAGAGGAAGGGGGGAGGAGAGAGGGAGACAGAGAGAGAGAGAGAGATCAGTTGCCTCTGAAATGCCCCCAACCAGGGATCAAAGAGGCAACTTAGATATGTGCCCTCACTGGGAATCTAATCTGCAATCTTTTGGTGCACAGGATGAAGTCCCAACCAACTGAGGCACCTGGTCAGGGCAACACTAACTTTTTAAAGTACAACTCAAGTCAGGGCTTCTGGTTTCTGATCCAAATGTAAGAAACTTGGGTGCTGTCACTCCATCCTAACAAGTCAAAAGCTAAACAAACTTTAAAATCAACTTTCTTTGATCTATGAAAAAAATGATGTTATAGGGCAAATTCATGGACAGAAAAACTAAATGTTGTCAAAAATCTCAGTTCTGCTGAACTTATTCTAGATTCAACATAATCCTAATCAAATATCCAAAAGTTATTTTGTGGATATCAGCAAACTGATTTTAAAGTTTACTAGTATATGCAGAGACACAAGAACTAGAATAGCCAGCTCTATATTAAAGGAAAAGAACAAAGTTGAAGGACTGACACTTCTTGACTTCAAGACTTAGTATAAATATACTTTAATCGAGATAGTGTTGTAATGATGAAAGAATAGACTCATAGATCAATGAAGCCTAGAGATAGATTCACATAAATACAGCCAACTGAACTTTGACAAAAGTGCAAAGATAATACAATAGAGCAAAAATAGTCTTTTCAACAAAAAGCATTGGAACAACTTGACATCCATGTGCAAAAAAATGAATCTAGACACACACCTTACACTCTTCACAAAAATTAAGACAAAATTGATCATAGACCTAAATGTAAAATACAAAACTATAAAACCCCTGAAACATAGCATACAGAAAATGTAGGTATGGTGATGACCTTTTCCATGCAACACCGAAGATAAGATCAATGAAGGAAAGAATTAATAAGGTTGACTCCATTAAAATTAAAAACTTTTACTCTGCAAAAGGCACTGTCAAGAAAATGAAAAGACAAGCCACAGATTATGAGAAAATATTTGCAAAGGACACATCTGCTAAAGGTCTGTTATTCAAAATACAAAAGGAACTCTTAAAGTCAACAACAATAAGAAAACAAACAATTTGATTTAAAAATGGGCCAAAGACCTGAACAGACAACTCACCAAAAAGGATATGCAGATGGCAAGTAAGCTTATGAAACTATGTTCAATATCATGCATTTTTAGGGAAATGAAAATTAAAACAACAATAAGATGCTACTATATACCTATCAGAATGGTCAAAATCCAAAACACTGGCTACACCAAATCCTGACAAGGATGTGGAGCAACAGGAAATCTCATAAATTGCTGGTAGAAATGCAAAATGATTCAACCACCTTGGAACACAGTTTGGCAGTCTCTTACAAAACTAAACATATTTTATCATAGGATCCAGCAATTAGACTGAAGTGTAATTTACTCAAGGAATTAAATACTTCTGTCAACAGAAACACCTGCACACTGATGTTTGTAGCAGATTTATTCATAATTGCAGAAACTTGATAGCAATCAAGATGACCTTCATTAGGTGAATGGATAAAAAAAACTGTGGTACATCCAGATAATGGAATATCATTCAGTGCTAAAAATATAAATTATCAAGCCATGAAGATACGTGATAGAAACTTAAATGCATATTAAGTGCATGAAGCCATGCCATATTTTCGAACTCCAACTATATGACATTTTAGAAAGGACAAAACTTTGAAGATAATACAAAGATCAGTGGTTTCCAGGGTTTATGTAAGAGGCAGGAATAAATAGGCAGTACACAAGGATTTGGGGGGCAATTAAACTATTCTATATCATACCGCATGGTGGATACATATAATTTGCATTTGTCAAAACCCATAGAATATACAAAATTAAGAGGGAACCCTAATGTAATCTATAGATTTGGGTGATAATGTTGTGTCAATGTAGGTCCATAAATTCTAACAAATATACTCTGGTGAGGGATATTAATAGTGGGGGAGGTTTAGTGTGTGTATGTGTGTGTGTGTGTGTGTGTGTGTGTGCAGGTATATGCATGTGTGTGTGTGTAACAAGCATATCAATCTCATGTTAAATGAGGCATGTGGCCCACCGGCCACGAGTTTGACATGGTTGGACAGGGAGTATAATTGGAACTATACTTCCCACTCAATTTTTCTGTGAACCTAAAACTGATCTAAAAATAAAATGTATTAAATATGAAAAAAATAAAAGTCAAAGTTTTGAAAAAATTAAGGGGAGAAATCTATCCTTCACTTGCTGTCAAGCAGCCTAGTTAAAATCTAAATCTAACCTTATCATTTCCCTGCTGAAAATCCTTATCTGAGCAAGTATGGTGTGTTCATGAGATGATTTTAAGAAATACATGGATAACTCTAAATGTTTAACTGCAATGTATATATTGTAGAGTGTATTAGAAAAGTAAAACTAGCATAACAACAACAACAAAAAGAAGTTGCATGACCATTTGCTGATTCTGACAACTGGATTATTTATCTCTATATCATGGTAACCTGTACATTTTTCAATAGTCCATTAACACTCAATTCCTTATAAAACATCATTATTTTACAT
Organism: Myotis lucifugus; assembly: GCF_000147115.1. Taxonomy (NCBI): domain Eukaryota; kingdom Metazoa; phylum Chordata; class Mammalia; order Chiroptera; family Vespertilionidae; genus Myotis; species Myotis lucifugus. Next base: position 1,679,374 of record NW_005871209.1, on the reverse strand, counting down.
CATTATACACTATAAAATTAGGGGTATTGGTTATATTGGGGGAGAATTTTAACCACTTGACTGTTAAGCCAATTAACATTTAAAAATGTTCTAGCTCACAGCCTAAGTTCCTCACAACAACATAAAATGTTTAATGATTTAAAGTAATCATAAAATAAGCATAGCTGCAATTAAAATATATTAGAGTCATAGAAAATAGAGCTCTTTTATACCTGGTGAAATCAAATTAAAAGTAAAACTTTTTCACCAGTCTTTTTATAACTCAGTGCTTGAAGAAATCATCTATAAGGGAAATCATCTATAAGGTATATGTGTGTGTGAGTGTGTGTGTGTGTGTGTGTGTGTAATTCCAGAGAGGAAGGGGGGAGGGAGAGAGGGATAGAAACATCAATGATGAGAGAGAATCATCAGTTGGCTGCCTCCTGCACACCCCTGACTGGGTATCAAGCCTGCAACCCAGGCATGAGCCCTGACCTGGAATTGAACCGTGACCTTCTGGTCCATAGGTTGATGCTCAACCACTGAGCCACGCAGGCCGGGAAAAGGTAATTCTTTATATTAACCCTTTTTCCTGTTTTGAAGTTTCATCATCTCTTGATGTTACTAGCCTTTGTCTAATTGGTTTAACTATAATATTATCGATTGCTATGTAGCCGTAACATGACTTTTTCTTTGGCATGGAAACATGCAAGCTGCTAAAACAAAGGTCTAGCATGTCCAGTCTTTGAAGTGAAGGCCCTGCCCATTGTCAGGAAAGATCAGGAAGTAAGAGGAATGTTTCTCTTCTTTCCTTACATAATGGTATTGTTATGTAATAGAGGATCCTATCTACCAGGACTAGAAAATCACTGCCAACCAAGCCTGGCAAACTACTGACTGGCCCTGGAAAATAAATTGTTATGGAGTTTCATGAACCAGGAAAAGGGTACCAGGGGCTCCACGTGGAGCTCAAGCTGCGGCTGGAACAATGACATAATCTAGGATCCCACAAGGCCAAGGAGTTGGATCTTACAAAATGACTAATCTGTTAAGTCCTCAAGTTCATAACTATTCTATATAATAAAAGGCTAATATGCAAATTGACCGAACAGTGGAAAGACGGTTGCTATGATGCACACTGCTGCAGCCAACCAGCGATCAACCCCAATGGTCCCCCCTTCAACTGCCCATGGCCCCTCACCGCCCCTCCCCCTGCCAGCCCGTCCCATTGGCCTTCCCCATGCCCACTCAGAGCCTAGGCATTAAGCGTCTGCCTCCCCCCACCTTGGTCTCAGGGGCCGAGGCTGCTCCAGTGGGCAAGCTGTGCCCACATCTACAGCACCCTGGACAAGATAGCTTGCAAGATCAACCTGGCCAAGTTGACCCATGGCAAGTGCTCCACCCTCATCATGACTGACATGGCAGACCAGGGCCTGGACATCCCGCTGTTGGACAACATCATCAACTTCAGCTTCCCAGCCAAGGGCAAGCTCTTCCTGCACGTGGGTCATGTGGCCTGGGCTGCCAAAGTGGCACAGCCTACTCCTTGGTGGCCCCAGATGAGGTGCCCCACTGGCTAGACCTGCACCTCTTCCTAGGCCCGTGGTCAGCAAACCGCGGCTCGCGAGCCACATGCAGCTCTTTGGCCCCTTGAGTGTGGCTCTTCCACAAAATACCACGTGCGGGCAAGCATGTACAATGCAATTGAAACTTCATGGCCCATGCGCAGAAGTCGGTATTTTGTGGAAGAGCCGGTATTTTGTGGAATAGCCACACTCAAGGGGCCAAAGAGCCGCATGTGGGTCACGAGCTACGGTTTGCTGAGCCGCAGTTTGCCGACCACTGTCCTAGGCCGTGCCCTCACCTTTGCCGGCTCCATGAGGACTTTGTGTGGTCAGCACGGACGGCACGCTGTGCCAGATGCCACAGAGCGTGATGGACATGAGGACTGCGGCCTGTGGAACACCCTGGAGGCGTCGCTGGAGCTGCAGGGCCTGGGCCGCATGACCGACAATGCCCAGCAGCAGTACGTGGGTTCCCCGCCGGCACCCTCTCCAGAGTCCATCAAGCGGGGCAAGGAGCTGGACCTCGCGGGGCTGGGCCTGCACCTCCTCTTAGCTTGTGCTTCGAGGAGGAGGAGCTGCAGCAGCTGAGGCTGGTGGACAGCATCAAGCAGTACCGCTCCCAGGCGACCATCTTTGAGATCAACGCCTCCAGCCGGGACCTGAGCAGCCAGGTGATGCGGGCCAAGCAGCAAAAGGATTGCAAGGCCATCACCAGCTTCCAGCAGGGCCGGCAGGAGGACCTGGCTGGCCCAGCCCCGAGCTGCCCAGCGCGGCAGGCGGAGCAGCCTGGGAAAGAGGAGGAGGATTAAGAGGCGGCGGGAGAGAGCGTGGAGAACGTCTTCACAGAGGTCGTGGGCCAAAACGGCAGCAGCCAGGACCTGAGCGGGGAGCCAAGAGGCAGAAGGAGGAGGCCCTGCCGCTGGACCAGGATGTCTATGTCCCCTATGGGCCCAAGGACTTCGACAGTGAACGGGCCTGAGCGTTGGTGGGGATGGGGCGCCTTTGAGCAGCAGGTGGCTGGCGCTGTCCTGACCTGATGGGGGAGGAGGCCCAGAGCCTGACCAGGGGGCAGCAGCAGCCCAAGTGGGACCAGAAGAAGAAGCGGTTTGTGGGACAGTCAGGACAGGAGGACAAGAAGAAGATCAAGACAGAAAGTGGTCGCTACATCAGCAGCTCCTACAAGCGGGACCTCTACCAGAAGTGGAAGTAGAAACAGAAAACTGCCATACGCTCAACACTGAGCCCCAGCGGCCGCCAGCAGTCGGCCCTGTCAGTGGCGCTATTTTGACTGATTTGATCAGGGTATGTGCAGGAGGCAACCAATTGATGTATCTCTCACATCCATGTTTCTCTCTCTGTTGCCTTCCCTTCTACTCTAAAAATCAATAAAAAATTTCATCAGGTGAGGATTAACAACAACAACAAAAACAAAAAATATGCATACATACACACATATACATAAATACATGAATATTGGGGGGCTAGGGGGAGGGGCCCCACAGTTGCATGAATTTCATGCACCTGGCCTCTAGTATATAATCTCCACTTAATAAATAATGCCTCTATTTTACTTTTTATCCAACTTATTACTTGGAGCCTGTGCCTCTATTCTTTCACATACTTACTGGACTGTACCAGCAAAAACTAAATCAGTGTCCCCTCCTGAACCTTGGCACATAGCCACATGTCTGCTACACAATAAACATAAACAAAACATGCACAGAAACATAAACCTATTTCAACTTACAATCTTTGTTGATTTTACATATATCTCATTTCTCCCTTGTTAATGTGATAAGATTGCTTTCTATATCCTCTTACACCTATAGTGTTGTCCACTACACACATATACATACATACATTATATATATATATATATATATATATATTATATATATATATTAGTTTATGAGACATAGTAATCTTTTGAGAAAAATCACAATTGTGATCCAGAAATTTCATTAGTGTTTTAACAGTGATGCTTATAGAAGCTATGAAGTATATACTTGTTCTTGATTTTCCATTACATTAAGTGTATGTAGTATATATCTTTTCTTTGTCACCACCCAAAATCTTTTGAAAATTGTCTCTAAATTCATAGTTCTCCAACTGTGCCTCCCTTTCTTTGGTGGCAGAGTCCCAAAACAATATTCCCTGGTGTGACATATTAAGTATGATTTCCAGTGTGATAGATTTAAGTATGAGTTCCAGTTCTTCATCCCTACCTTTATCCAATTCCTTTGCAGGTGACTTTGCAGTCCCTCCTACTAGAAGTGGAATGTATGTCACCTTGACTTTGAACTCAACCATGTGACTTGTATTAGCCAAAAAATGTAGCAAAAGGGAGAATTTGCCCATTCTGACCCAAGGCTAAAAGAGACACTATTTATTTCTGCTTGCTTGCCTACAGTTTGGCATCACCATGAAAACTGTTTCCCTTTGGGTATCTGCTGTCCCTCAGCTCCAGCCCCAAAATGAGTACAACTGAATCCAGAGGAATTTAACCAACATACAAAGAGCCATGTCCAGCCATATCTAGACCACAAAGCAAAGCTGCCCAATCATGCCCCACCTACATGAGCTAATCTCAGCCACCTTATACACGTGTGAGAGAAAAAAAGGATGAGTGTTGTTTTAGGCCACTGAGTTTTGAGGCAGTATGTTATATACAAACACTATGCTACATACAGCCCTTGATGCATTCAGTAACGATGCCCCAAGTTTCCCTGCTGCTATCCAGTAAGAACTGTGGGGCTAGAGTGAAGATTGCAGAAGCCATCACAGTTGTGAAGGCACAGTGTTTCAGTAGCTGTTAGAAGTGCTAGTTCCATAAGAGCTGAGATTCAGCATCAGCAACAAGTGAATTTCCATGAAACAATCTCTTGGCATGGTTCACTATTACTAGTTTGGTGGCATTTAACCCTGGTACACTGGCCTTCCCAGTAATTCTGTAAGCTAATTGATATCCTGAAATAAACATTATTCCATTAATTAACTAGAGTGGATTATGTTGAATTGAGACAGTAACTGCCTTACTTTTTTTAAAGGAGTTAATTTTAATGATAGCAGTAAAGTAAATTGAATTGTAACCTATGAACATTAAAAAATACTAAGAGAACACTATTAAGAACTATATCCCAACAACATTGACAAGTTAAAATCAAAACTTTACAAGGCTGACAAATTAAAATCAAAATCAAATTTTGGTTTGGGTATTTTTGTCTTATTTTTCTTTCCTATTTAGTTGCTATTCTTTTTTGGTAGTGAAATGCCAGTCAGATAACCAGAATTCAAGGCCCAACTCTACTTTTATCAATTGTTCAGTCTTCCATAGGTGATAGAATCACCCCAAGCCCCACTTTCCTCATTGGGAAAATGTGGGAAAGAACAGCTGCTTTGAAGAAGCATTATTATCAATAACAAATATTATTATTAAAAACAACTTTAAATACTTTAAAACAAGGTCAGGATAAATATGTGCATGGATACACACACACACTAGAGGCCCAGTGCACAAATTCATGCACAGGTGGGGTCCCTTGGCCTGGCTGGCGATCAGGGCTATCGGGGCCATCTCACCCAATCCCGATCAGGGCCAATCTGGGCCAGCCAGCCAGGGAGGAGGGACTGTGGGAGGTTGGCGGGCCAGGGGGAGGGACTGAGGAGGTTGGCCGGCTGAGGGAGGTTGGCTGTGGAAGTGCACTGACCACCAGGGGGCAGCTCCTGCATTGAGCGTTTGCCCCTTGGTGGTCAGTGCACATCATAGCTACTGGCTGCTTGTCAGGTCATCTAGTCATAATGATCGCTTAGGATTTTATATATATAGATATACAAACATATACTTATATATGCACATATGTGTGTATGGTTTACTGTCACTATTAGCTCAAATTCACTGAAAAAAAAATGACCCATGGTTTTATTTCTATTTCAATATCATTTCCAATTTGAAGAACTTCACATCACAGTTTATGACTCATCTACCATGTGGTCTACTCTTGCTTTCTGCTTGTAGCCCATGGAAAGGGTATTATCACTAAACATGGTATAAAACATAATTAATTCACCAGGAAACAGTTAATTATCCATGATATTTAATGTCAATCTTTTTCTCAGATTACTGTAACAAGGCACTTAAAAGTGACTAAGCTTTTAAATGTGTCATTATAATCACATTTATTAAACAATCTACAAGTGTTTACTTACCAATAGGAGAAAAAAAATGAGAAAAAGTCAAGTTTAACTAAGCACTGTGTGAATGGTATTAGATTAGGAAAAAAAACCTGAGGTCATTTTTTATCTCCATGTTAATATTCACTTTTCTCCAGTAGTAAAATGTCTACAAGTAGATGAAATGAACAATTAAACAAAACGTGATATGTGACTACAAAGGAAAACAGTTTTGAAGACCTTAAAATATAAACTGCTCAAATGTCACCAAAACAGAATAATTTATAATCTCCCATCTCATTTATGGAACTTCTAGAGGAAAGGAAGCATATTAATGGCAATCATTTCCTGAAACCCATTTGAAAAACTCAGTAGGAAAGCAGTGATTAGAAATAAAAATGTACTTATTTTTTATCAGGAAACCTTCAGCCAAGTGTAGTGAAGTGATGCCATCCCCCTGCTAATTGCTAACCCAGTGTTAAGTACCTAGTGATTTTTCATTCAACCAAAATGTAGTAAGCCTTATTCCACGTCTAGGACATGAATGCCAGGGGACAAGTTGAGTAAGTAGATGAGGTTCTTGCTCGAAGATAGCTTACATTCTAGTAAGGAGATTCAGCCAGGATGCATGTAAAGAAGTAAATAATACAAGTTTACAGAGGGAAAAATATTTTGAAGAAAATAATATAGAGTAACTGGGTAACAGAAGGTAGGATAGTGAGGGAAAGTCTCTTTTGAGAGAATGGTATTTGAGATAAACAAATAACTATGGAAGATACATAGTACATTTAATGATTTTCTGAGAAATAGCTCTCTCGACAGAAAACTTAAGAACTGATTAAAACCAATTTTACTCAAAAATGTTTGCCCAAGATTTAGACAGAGGTATGAGGAACAATGGCCAAAACTATATAAGAACATTTTTTAAGTATGTACAGATGTTTAAAATTCTGATATATGGACATATTTGCTTGGGTTCTGGAGTCAGACAGACCTGAATTTAATTCTCTCTCTGAGGCCGTCAACAGGATCATCTTGGCAAGTCCTTCCATCTTTCTGACAGTGCCTACTTCATAGACTTATATTCTATGACAGGCATTCTTTGCCTTCATATAAGATGAAAAACACTTTATCATACAAAATTGTAGTTAGTAAATGCCTGCACCATTGAAAAAGAATCAGAGGGTATTAATTATGCTTTCAGCAAAGAGCAAGTGAAGAATAGGGTTTAGATTTTATATGGGAGTCATCAGGAAGCTCAGATAAGTGGAGGCTGTAAAGTGCTCTTTCCCTATGAACGTCCTTCTGTTGCAGCTTTAGGTATATCTGCCATAATATCATACTCTGGAGTCTAAAGTCCTTGTTCTACTGGACTAACATTAAAAACACTAGCAGATTCTCACAAATGCAGGCATTTTCCAGACAATTTCACCCCTATGATGATATGTTTTTATTTTAGTTTGAAAAAATAACTTATTATTTGAAAGATTTTACCTCAAAGCATCTTTCCAGACTACATATGTGTTTAGATTAAGAAAAAGCAACTAGCCCTAATTTTGCAATACCATGTAACACAATCAACTCTAGCTATTTTGTAGTTTGCCTCATGTCTCCCTCTTTTTTTGTTTTGTTTTGTTTTGTTTTGTTTTGTTTTGTTTTGTTAAACCTCACCAGAGAATATTTTTCCATTGCCTTTCAGAGAGTGTGGAAGGGAGGAGGGAAGTGGGGTAGAGAGAGAAGCATTGATGTGAGAGAATCACATCACATTGAATGGTTGCCTCCTGCACATGCCCTGACCAGGGATGGGGAGCAAACCTACAACCCCGGTACATGCCCTTGATTGGGAATGAAACCCTCCACCCTTCAATGCATGGGCTGATGCTCTAACCACTTACCAACACTGGCTAGGGCTGCCTCATGTACCTTTAACATAACCTATAGCTAAGCTTCAGTTTTAAGATCACTGTGGCTAATGAAAACATATCACTTGGCAAAAGTTTTAAAAACCAAATTCATCTGCAGTTCTGGGATACAGGGCGGAAAATTGTGTTTTTTTATTTAAAAATTAAGAAATTCTGATTTACAAGTCACTTAGGAATGAAAGAGATGCTATTTTAAAAGTCATGTTAAAAATAATTTCTACTACTGTTGGAAATACCTTCCAAATATTCTTGTTCCCAAATTAGTACATTGCTATCTTTCCACCAGGCTGAAATGAACGTTTACAAAATACAAACTCAACAATAAGGATTTATTATAATCCCGTTCATATAATTACTGAGCAGCAGTTATGAGTAAAGCAGGCTCCAGGGGACAGAAGGATGAGTAAGTACCCTCAAGGAGTTGAAAGCCTATTTATGAGCCCAGAGTGCTTGTTAGGAAAGCTACCCTGTCCATTTCTTTAGTGTTTGCTTCACTCTCTCTAAGGGAGTTGTGGCAATGAAATCACCGAAGACTCGACTTTAAAGTGCCTCAGAACCCCTAGAGTGAACTCTTGAATGCAAGCTGAGAACTTGGGCCTTTGGACCACTTTGCCTTTCTGAAAGCCTCATCAAGGTCTCTACCTTCTCTGCCTCTCTGGGGCCATTTTAGTAGGTGAGTCTGTAAAATGGCCATGCACTTTCCGACGCTTAAAGTCAGGGGAGGAGCTGCAAGGCTACTTCGCATTATCTGGTTACACACACACTCTAAACCAGCGGTTCTCAACCTGTGGGTCTCGACCACTTTGGCGGTCGAACGACCCTTTCACAGGGATTGCCTAAGACCATCCTGCATATCAGATATTTACATTACGATTCATAACAGTAGCAAGATTACAGTTATGAAGTAGCAACGAAAATAATTTTATGGTTGGGTCACAACATGAGGAACTGTATTTAAAGGGCCAGAAGGTTGAGAACCACTGCTAAACCCTGGCCTTCCCCACATACTTAGGACATTTACTGCAAAGGCCACAGAAAATACCTTTCACTCAACTTTTTACTCAACACTGTCCTTACTTTTTTGTGTAGTAGGGCTAATGCCATGACTGCAGCTTTTAAAAAAAGAAAGAGAAAAGTAATTTCTTACTAATACTTTAGAGCAATCTCAACTGATTTTATTCAGGTATAATTTACCAAAACATGTACCTATTTTAAGTGTACAGTTTGATGAGTTTTGACAAAATTATATACCTGGTTAACTATCATCACATCAAGTTACAGAACGTCTCCATCTTTGACCACTTGTTTTATTCTTTGCCACTAGAGTATGAAGAGAGAGGTGGATCCATTTTTAAAGCTTTCAGTATACATTGCCAGTTGCCTTCCAGAAAGTTGTTACAATTGGCCGTGCTCTCAGCTGTGCATGAGAATGCAAAATTTAGATAAGAGGTCATTGCTCTGTTGGCAGCCGTGTTGTTCCTTCCCATAAAATCTGAATTTTTATTAAGCGAGTGAAAGGAGCTTTAAAAATGATTAACTTGCTTTAATAATTAAAATCATTGAATTGTTATAGAAGTGGAATCCTTAGGAGCAAATTAAAAGCATGTTAATAGTAGAATCTGTTGATATGTGTTTAAGATGGTAATCTAACAGAAACATTTTAAATTGTATTTTTTTCAAAAATAGAAAAACTATAATTGAGCTAACATGGAGCTGTGTGGATTTGTCCGACAGCAGTGCTATTTCAAAGGTAGTTAGTTGGTAGTAATATCAGCATCAACTGGGGACTTATTAGGAATGCAAGTTCTCAGGCCCCGCCACAGACTCGAATCAGAAACACTGGGCTTTAGGCTCCTCGGTCTGTATTTTAATAATCCCTCTAGTTGATTCTGATGCATCAAGTGTAAAAAGGACATTCTTTGAGGATGTCATTTAAAAGAGAAAAAAAATAAAATTCTTTCCAATACTCAGGAATAAATATAGCAGTCATCAATCACCAAGTAGTTTTTTCAGTCTTTCCTAGATCTAGGTCTCTTATCTTCTAATATGGTTGAAATTATTTCTAATATTCCTTTTAGAATTAAAAATTCATGACTGCCATGTACAAAGGTCTGAATGTGGGGCTATGGCAGATATAAGGAAGTCATGATCTTTGACTTCAAAGAGCTTAAATTTGGTTGAGCAGGAATAGCGTAACTAAACGTAAGAGGCTCCATGGGTAACTGTGAGGTGAGTGATGTGGACAACAGGCCATATAGGTATCAGAGAAAGATGGAGATGGAGATCATATAGAGGAGATGAAACTCACTGAGGGTTTTGGCGGACAGTTGGGCTTCTCTGAAAAGATGTGACATGAGTTGTGCATCAAATGTTACGTAGGTTTTGCTTTAGTGGCAGAAGGAAGACTGAGTTAGAAGGCTGTGGAAAGTCACACTCTTTTTCTGGGTATTTTTGTGAAGTATGCAGTCAATTCTTAAAAGTAGTTCCTTGGTCAGTAGAAAATGAGAATATCCTTGTATAATGGTTTGGCTTTCAGATCACAAGATCCATATTAAAAGAAATCCAAGTCACTTAAGCAATATGCATCAAAATGCCTTTATAGTTAACTGAAAAAAACCTTAGACTCAAACTATAAGTTTATTCTTGAAAACCTTTGAAATTTACCTGTTCAAAGAAAACTAAAACTTGAAATTTGCATATTGCTTACAAAGAGAATCGTAGCTAATGTTTGGCATATTATTTTATAAAAGCTTTGTTATGACCATATTTTCCTGTGAACTTAAAAATCTAAGTATTTAATGATGAGCTAGTTTAATAAAATTCAAAAAAACCTTTTGACACTGCTGTGGCATATTAGGCTGGGCACATGAAAAAAATTAGATTCAATAACCTACACAAGCCACACTTGGTATATTTATCTCATATAATTCTCAGAATTCTATTCTGTTTCTCTTTAGAGAAATTGCTGTGAAATTAGAATATATGCAGGAAGGTCAAGGAGAGTCTCATAAAACATCTAAGAACTTCCTCTGACTAGTAAGGAAAGATGACATTTTTATGCATAGAAAACTGATAATTTTTAACACTATTTCAAATCAATTTCACTGGTCTACTGATTGATTGATAGCTGTAAGTTAGCATGGATTGTTAAAATAACTTATCAGAGTGGAGAATTTTGCATTCAGTGATATCTTTTACCAACTCTTCACCTCTCATGGGTATGACATTTGCATCGAAAGGCAAAGGATAATCTAAAAGTAGATGTAACAAAATACAAAGTAGAGGTTTTCACTTTCAAGCATACTGAGTTTACTAAATTGATCTATAAGACTTATGATTAAGTATTGACAGTGCCATGAATCAAAAATATGTAATGCATCCCACCACACACTGTAATGATCATTGTGGTACTGATAGTATACTTTCATATTTAGATACATCTCTTAACTAAGGGGCTAAAATATCTGTGTAATTACCTACAATAGTAATTGCAGGGAGAAAATATAGACTTGAACCATGCCAATTTCTACCTTGTAAATTGGAGATTAAATAAAACAAAGTGTGTGGCTTTGACCACGCACCATAGAGGTTTGACTAAAAAGTGTTCAATTGAGTGCTTGACTGCCTCCTCTGATGCTTTATTGAGTTGACTGTTGTGAAAACACAGCTTTGCCTTTAGATAGTCATTTGTTTGCCTCCCCCAATAAAAATCACTTTGCTTTTTTAATAGAGCTTTGAACTAATAGAGTTTCTAGATTTCTTTGAAAACCTCCCTATTACTTATCTCTACAAATAATAACAGTATTTATAACAGCTCTCTCTGAGCTGTTACCTCATTTTCCTGTCTAATAATGTGACATCTGACATATTTATTTGAAAGGAAAAGTGACCAAGAATTAATCTATAGTAAACCAGTAGCACTTGAACAACTTTGCAAATATATGACATTATGTTACAATTTCCTAATACTTTCTCTCCATATGGAACCTATTTTAAGCACAGAGTAAACAAAACTTGGCTCTGAAATATTCCTCAGATATATTTATTATAACTTCAACTAAAATCATTTTCCATTTCACTATTATCTCAAAGTTGTACATTAAAACTTCCGTAAAATAGAAAATAATAGGTAAGATTTTTGCTTCTACAATGAAATGTTTAAAAATAAAACTAAGTTCTTATATTTAAAGATGGAATAACAACAACATGTATAATTATTATATACAGCAATGTGATTGACACTGCTAGGTCTCAGCAAAAATAATCATACAATATACGTATAAGACCCAAATATGAAAAACTTCATAAATACTTCTTTCTACTGATAGGTTTGTTTCTATTATGTGATTGTATAGATTCAAGCTTAACTCTCTAGCAATATGACTAAAATAAACTTTAAACTTCAATTCCTCTTAATGACATCATTAGTACAAGTTATATGTAAATATACATTTTGCTATTTTCTTTTAATAACTTGTGCATACTTATAGGCTCCTATACCTATAAGCTTAGTGATGTCTGCACAAATAGTATTATGTTAGTTACTGACATGATTTCACCTGTAATCCTAATTAATTTTAGCCTATGTGACTCATCCAGTTCATGAAATCATATTCACAAAACCAGTTAAACCAACAAATAGTAAGTGAAAAAGTTTAATCTTTATCTCTTTCAAATAACTCTGAAAAGGATCTAATCCATAATTCATACCTATCAACAGATCTAAATATGCAAACACAAAAGTTTATTCTTTCACAATTTGTAGGTGTTTAATTTTTTAAAATATAATTTTGATTTGAGATAATCTCAAACTTAGAGAAAAATTACCAGTAGACAAAAATATTTTTTTTCTTGAAAGACTTGAGTAACTTGTCAACCTGATGCCCCCCATCACATCTGAATTATTATGTATTTCTTATAAATACTAGTAAGTCCATTCTTTTACACAGCTGCAATATAGTTAGGAAATTACTGCCATCTACTCCTCAGACCCCTTTGAAGTCACCCAATTGCCTTGCAGTGGTCCTCAACCTTGGCTGCACACTAGAATCACCTGGGAATCTTTTTAAAATCTTGATTTCTGGCCCTCATCCTCCAGAAATTCTGTTTTTTTGTTACTAATGCTGTGGCCCCACTCCATAACAAAGAAACAGAATTTCCGGAGGATGGGGCCCAGAAATCAGGATTTTAAAAAGATTCCCAGGTGATTCTAATGTGCAGCCAAGGTTGAGAACCATTGCCTTAGAGCAAACGGATCTGGTGCAGAATCATGCTTTGCATTAGTTGTCATGTCTCATTAGCTGTCCTTAGCCTGGTACAGTGATTCAGTCTTTTTTAGTGACCTTGACACTGAATTTGGTAGGCCAATTACTTTGTAGAATATCCCTCAGTTTGGGATTGTCTAATGCTTCCTCGCCAGTAGATCTAAGTTATGCATTTTTAGCAGAAATATATGTGATGTTGTCTTCTTCTAACTGCATCCGGTATCAAAAGGCACACAATTTTGATTTGTCCTGTTATTGATGATGTTCACTTTTGGTTTTTGCTTGTTTATTTTTGGCTTAAACAACAAAAATTTATTGTCTCAGTTCTGGAAGCTAAAGTAAGGTATCAGCAGGGTTGGTTCCCTGAAGGTATGAAATAAAGTATGTTCCCTGCCTCTGTTCTAGCTTCTGGTGGTTTGCTGGCAGTCTTCAGCATTCCTTGGTTTGAAGAAGCATCACTCCAGTTCCTGCATTCATCTTCACATGGTGTTCTTGTGTGCATGTCTCTGGGATCAAACTTACCCTTTTATAAGGACCCCAGTTATAATGATTGGCACCCACCCTACTCCTTTATGACTTCCTCCTAACTAATCACATCAGTGATGACCCTTTTCCAAATAAGGTCACATTCTAAGGTATGAGGGCTATACTTCACCACATAAATTTTGCAGAGGACACAATTCAATCCATAACAGAAGCAGAAAGGACTGCTCCTTCCAGTCTCCATCCTGTTCCTGTCAGTGCCAGCTGCTTCCAGGAACAGTAGTTAGTTCCCATTTCCAGGTGTTTTTCTTACACTCCTAGAAACAGCCTCATTTTGCCCCATCACAGCCACTGGTATCAGCTGGCCAGGGTCACTCAGTGGCAGTCTCGCCCCATGGGGAGCCTCCTCCAAAATCTAAATTCCACCTTTTCTCCAACATTATTTAGGAATAACTGATAAATATAATTGTATGTACTTAAAGGATACAATATGATTTAATATACATATATGTTGTAGAATAATTACAAGGTCAAGATAATTAACATGTACATCAACTCACATAGTTAACTCTTGTGTGTGTGGTTAAATCACTTATCTCCTCTCAGCACCTTTCAAGTATATAGTGTCACATTATTACTCATAGTCACCATGCTGTACATTAGCTCCACAAAATCTATTTTTCTTATAACTGAGAGTTTGTACCCTTTGACCTACACCTCCTTATTTAGCCTTCCTCCCAGACTTTGCCAATCACCATTCTATTCTCTGTTTCTATGAAATTGAATTTTCTTTCTTTTTTATCCCCCCTCTTTTTAGATTTCACATATAGGTGATACCATAGAGTATTTATTTTTCTTTGCCTCACTTATTTCACTTATCATAATGCCCTCCAGGTTCATTGTTATCAAAGTAACAGGATTTCAGTTTTATAAAATGCTGAAAAAAAATACCATTGTATGTACTGGTATATACCATGTTTTAAAAATCTACGGTTGAAAGACATTAGGTTGTTTCCATATTTTGGCTATTGTGAATAATGCTGCAGTGAACATGGACGTGTAGATAGCTCTGTGATACTGATTTCATTTTCTTCAGATATATACCAGGAGTGAGATTGCTGGATATGGTAGTTGTATTTTTAATTAGTTGAGGAACCTCCAAACAGTTTTCCATAGTGTCTGCACAAATTTACATTCTACCAACAGTGCACACAGTTCTTTTTTCTCCACATCATTGCCAACATTTGTAATCTCTTGTCTTTTTAATAACAGACATCCTAACAGGTCTGAGGTGATATCTCATTGTGGTTTTGATCTGCATTTATCTGATGATTGGTGATGTTGAACACCTTTCATGCACCTATTGGCCATTTGTATGTCTCCTTTGGAAAAATGTTCATTTAGGTTTTCTGCCCATTTTTAATAGAGTTATTTGGTTTTTTGCTATTGAGTTGCAGATGATGTAGTTCTATATACAGAATATATTAAGGATTCCACCATAAAACTGATAAATTCAGTAAAATTTCAGGATACAAAAATCAACAAACAAAAATTATTTGCACTTTCGACAAGAATAAACTCTCTAAAAGAGAAATAAGAAAGTAATCCCATTTCCAGTAGCATCAAAAACAATAAAACACTAAAGAATAAATGTAACCAAGGAGGTGAAAAATCTGCACACTGATGACTATAAGTCACTGATGAAAAAAATTGGAAATACAAATAAAAGGTACGATATCCTGTGATCCTGGATTGAAAGAATTTTTATTGTTAAAATGTTCATATTACCCAAAGCAATATATAAACTCACTGTAATCCTTCTGAAAATTCCAATGGCAGAAATAGGAAAAACAATTCTAAAATTCATATGGAACCACAAAAGACCCTGAATAATCAAAGAAATCTTAATAAAGAAGAATAAAAGTGGAGACATCAGACCTCCTAATTTCAAAATATGTTACAAGCCTACAATAATCAAAGCAGCTTGGTGCTGGCATAAAAGCAGGTACACAGACTCATGAGACAGAATACGGAGCCCAGAAATAAGTCCGCAAACATACTGTTAACTAATCTTTGACAAGGGCACCAATAATGAGGAAAGGGTAATCTCTTTAATAAATGGTGCTGGGAAACTTTATAAACATAAGCAAAAAATGAAATTAGACCTCTATCTTACACCACTGACAAAAATGAACGTAAAATTCACTGAAGATTAAATTTAATACCTGAAACCATAATATCCTAGAAGAAAACATAGGTGAAAGCTCCTTTATATTGGCCTGGGCAATATTTTTGGGGGGGTAAGACACCAAAAACACAGTCAACAAAACCTAAAATAAACAGGCTGGACTACATCAAACTAAAAACCTTCCTCTTTTGCTGTCTTTGTCAAATGATGATTGTTTGCAGTGGTATGGTTTGATATTTTTTCCTCCTTATCATTTGTGTATCTATCACAGGTTTTTGCTTTATGGTTACTGTGAGGCTCTTATAAGCTAATAAGTTAATTTCAATTACATTAAAAAGTTTAATATATTTGCTTGCCCCCTCTCACATTTTATGTTTTATTTTGATTTACACATTTTTTATTTTATCATTTTTAATTTTCAATTACAGTTGGCATACATTATTCTGTTAGTTTCAGGTGTAAACCCCAGTGATTAGACACTATATAACTAAATGATCACCTGGTTTCTTTGTATATGATGAGTCTTTTTATTTTTTCTCTTGATGAATTCTGTCTTTGTCTCTGAGTTTTAAGAGTTTGATTACAAGATCTCAGTGAAAATCTCTAGATTGAATCTTTTGGGGGTCTTTGAGCTTCATGTACCTGGAGGGTCATATCTCCCCCCAGATTAGAGAAGTTGCAGGTATTGTAGGGGCTCTGCCTCCAGCTCCATCAATACTGCATTCTCTAGTTTCCCTCCCACCCTCATTGCACAGATTGTTGTGGGCCCTCTCGGTAATTCCTCACCCTCCTCCTCTGGTTTCTACAGATCTGACTCTCTCTATTCAACTTTCCTAATTTTGCATCATGGAAGATCTGGGAACTAAGATAGCAAAAGTTCTCCTTCAGGATAAAGGATAAGGAGAGGATGTATCAGGTAAAGATGGGTTTTGGACAGATAGAGAACTCTCAGGTTCTGTTTATTTTTCTTTGCTACTCTGCTTGCCCAATTACCTCCAGCGCCTGCCTAGTAAGTATAGCAGCTATTTAAAAGACATGTGGTTAAAGGTAGCAATATAGCTCATGTAAGGACACAATAATACAATTTCACCCTTGATTTTTACCTAGCAAAGCTATATTTTTACTAATTTAGCTAGTCAGCCACATCATTATTTTAAAAAAACTTAAAAAATAAATATTCTTAATAAAATCTTGAACTCATATACTTTCAAATTCTACATTTGTTTCCTTCAATTTTCCCTTTCAAATTAGAGCTAATATTGAATTTATAAAGTCTTAGTTTATATAAAAATCTCTATATGCCAGTTATATAATATGACATAGCAATTATAATTATGTGAATAAAAATAATAAATATGTATAAAGGATAAATAAGTGCATAAAGAAAAATGCAGCAGTAGAAACTACTTTAAAATCAAATTCTAGAGAACATTTTGAGGAAAAAATAGAGAGTGGATTAAAATTACAGTTGATAGTGAAAATTGATGGCCTTGAAATAAAGTAGAGAAAATAAATATTTATGAAGTACTACAAATAATATTATTTAAAAGACATCATTAGAAAGCTCTTATAACATTATAAGTTTCAGAAGTAGAGTAGGTGAGTGGATTATTTCCTCTGAAGTAAACTTTCCTCCATAAAATGTCTCTGACACCACAAATTGTAGATTACTGTGGATATCTTTAAAGACCTAATAGCTTCACATTTTTCAATTCCTTCTACATTAAAATTTTTTCAAGGAGAAATAATAAACTATGATCTGGTTTGTTCAAGAAGAACTTCACTAGTTTACCTGATTTCTCATTAAATCTGCTACAGGGTGAGTAGAATGCTCCTTTCTACTGGCTATGCATTAGGCTATTACTGTGGAATAGTCTTAATATTTTACTTAAATTATTTAAATGTGAGGTCATAATTTAATAAAGTCTGAACCATATGTTAAACAAAGTCCAAACAGAATAAGTAAAATGTGGATCTATCCCATAGCTCATAATAATAGATAGTGGGCTTTCAATACAATTTTACTAAGTGAATAAGTTAACTGCAAAAATGAAATACTGAAACAATTCACTTTAAAACAGATATGGCTTAGTTATTCATATCTGTCATATTTTCTTATCCTTATTGAATTCTCATTTTTCCAACTGTAAATAATAATTTATTTACTTTACATTTCATTATTTTGGCAAATATTGGTGACTTTTCTGTCCCATCCTAGCCCTTAAATTTTACAAGGAAAACAAGATGCTTACTTGAAAATAAACAAAAAGAGCTCTATTTCCCTAGAATTTCCTTTTAAGTCCATCTGTTCTTTTAAGGACAATCCCAACTTTTAGCGCAGTGATTTTCAACCTGTGTGCCACAATTATTTTTAAAACATGCAATACCTGACTAGTCAGGGGCACTGACCTCTTTTCCTTTAGACTGTCAAATAAAAATGTGACAACAGCCAACACAATAGCCATGTGGTATGAGTGAAAAAAATTAAAATTATCTATTTTTCTTGTCATAATTTTAGTAATTAATTTGTGTGACATGAGATAAAAAAGGTTGAAAATCACTATTTTAGAGCAGTGATTCACAACCAGTGTTCTATACTTCTAAGAGCCATATATATTTGTGAAGAGTTCCAGAATACATATGAAAATAAGGTTACATTTCCTGGCTGAAGTTGTTTAACAGACACATACACACACACGCAAACGTACACATGTACACACACACACACACAAATCACTGAAGTGTCTTATGTTGAATCAAAGGATCAGTTATTTAAGTAAATGAATATGTGCATACGTGCACACATATACACATATATTATGGGAATGTGTATATATGTATGTGTGCATTTGTATGTGACTTAGAATACTACCTGGCATAATAAACATAAAAAAAATTTTAGATAGTATTTTTCATTAACATTTATAACATCTTAAGAATGGTGGAAAGAAAATGCTAAATATTGAACACGGGTAATATCTGAACATTTGAAGATATTGTATAAGAAACTTTCATTTTAAGAAAATAAAAATGTTAGTTTTATCTTATATATTTACAAAACTATAAATTCATGGAGAAAAAACAAATGTGCAACCTAAGTCATTTCTATAATCCAAGTATTAGAATGACTGTATTATAAATATAATATATTCTTTGCCGTTCTAAAAATTAAAAGAGTTTCATAACTTTTTAATGCTATTCTCTATGAACCTTACCATTTACTATAAACAAGAATTTCTAAACCTCCTCACTATTGACATTTGGGGCCAGATAATTATTGGGCATTGTAGGATGTTTAGCAGCATATCTGCTTTCTATCTACTACATACCATCACCCTTTCCCAAACAGCAACAAATAAAAGTATCTCCAGACACTAACAAATATCCCCTGGATGATAAAATCACCCCCAGTTGACAACCACTGATTTGGTAGATAAATAAACTCATAAAGCTCCTACTTTGCTATTTTTTAATAACATGGAAAAAAATGTAAAACTTGCAAACTGATACACACCTAACCACCTTGCACAATTAGCCTCTTAATTAACAGCTAGAGGAATTAAAAGCCAACCATATGTCTAAGTTTTTAGAATTACAGTTCTTGCAAAGTTGTTTGATCACTACTTATTTTCCTATCTTCATGAAACATCAGTTAAGAGCCAGATAAAAGTAAAAAGAGGTTTTTACCCTTAATTTTTTCCCCCTAAAAGTATCTGTTTGTCTACAGATATTTAGACAGCCCCTGGGGCCAAGCCAGGATTCCTGTGGCGAGACAATTGACTTGGCATCACATTGACAACATATAAACAACAGTTTGTCAACAGGCTTCACATTAGTGACAGAACATTTTTTGGCAAAATAAAGGCATCCTTCTGGGCACCATGGCAAAAACAGCTACTCGCTTCCATTTAGGACTACTCTGTATGGAGTATCAAATTAATTAAAAG
Organism: Myotis lucifugus; assembly: GCF_000147115.1. Classification (NCBI taxonomy): domain Eukaryota; kingdom Metazoa; phylum Chordata; class Mammalia; order Chiroptera; family Vespertilionidae; genus Myotis; species Myotis lucifugus. The sequence goes on along the minus strand of NW_005871209.1, from coordinate 1,659,856 downwards.
ATAAGCATTCTGAAATTTGTTTAGAAAATATTTTTAAAGAAAGAAATATAGCACAGCAAATTTTCTGCTAAAAAATTGCCTCTAGCAGTTTACTCATAGGTGCTATAGACCTATAAAATCTAGGTAAGTCTCAGAGATGTGTGTTTTTGTTTTGTTTTTGCCATTTTCTTAAATTAAAACTAACAGTATGGAAATTATTATTTGATAACTAAGTTTTGGGAATGTAAAGTATTTTGCCATAATGATGATCACAAAACTATACTTTATTCTGCTTTCAATGTTAGTTTATAAAAAAATAAAAGTAAGAAATAAAGTAAAACTATACACTTATTAAAACATAATTTCTTTGATGTAAGATGGTAAACCATAAAAATCTCAGAAGAATCCATAGGCAGCAAAATATCAGACATATGTCGTAGCAATATGTTTACTGACACATCTCCTAGGACAATGGAAACTAAGGAGAAAATAAACAAATAGGAGTACATCAAAATAGTTTCTGCACAGCAAAAGAAAACATCAACAAAATAAAAAGAAAGCCCACTGCATGGGAGAACATATTTGCCAATGTGACATCCAATGAGGGTTTAATCTCCAAAATTTATAGGGAACTCATACATCTTAACAAAAGGAAGATAAACAATTCAATTTAAAAAAAGGGGATAAGACCTAAATAGACACTTCTCAAAAGTGGACATACAGAAGGCCAAGAGATATATGAAAACATGCTCAAAGTCACTAATCATCTGAGAGATGTAAATCAAAACAACAATGAGGTACATCTCACACCTGTCAAAATGGCTATCATCAACAAATCAACAAAGGACAAGTGTTCGAGAGGATGCGGAGAAAAAGGAACCCTCATTCACAGCTGGTGGGAATGCAAACTGGTGCAGCCACTATGGAGAACAGTATGGAGTTTCTTCAAAAAACTAAAAATGGAACTCCCATTTGACCCAGTGATCCCACTTCTAGGAATATATCCCAAGAAAACAGAAATACCAATCAGAAAGGATATATGCACCCCTATGTTCATAGCAGCACAATTCACCATAGCTAAGATTTGGAAACAGCCTAAGTGCTCATCAGCAGATGAGTGGATTAAAAAACTGTGGGACATCTACACAATGGAATACTATGCTGCGGTAAAAAAGAAAGAACTCTTACCCTTCACAACAGCATGGATGGACCTGGAGAGCATTATGCTAAGTGAAATAAGCAAGTCAGAGAAAGATAAATATCACATGATCTCACTCATTTGTGGAATCTAATGAACAACTTAAACAGATGAATAAAATAGATTAAGAGACACAGAAACATCGAACAGACCCTCAAACCTCAGAGGGAAGGCTGGGGAGGGCTTGGGGGGTAAGAGATCAACCAAAGGACTTGTATGCATGCAAATAAGCATAACCAATGGACACAGACAGTAAGGGGGAGGTGAGGGCATGTGCTGGGGGGTGGGAGCGGCTGGGGAGAGGTCAATGGGGGAAAAAGGAGACATGTAATACTTTCAACAATAAAGAATGTAAATAAGTAAAAAATAAAAAAATAAAATTGGAAAATAATAATTTATTTGAAATAAATGTAAGTAATGCTTTATATTATAGCTTTCAAAGAATAAAGTGAGCTGAGAATCATAGGAACCTGAAAATAAATGCTGAAAGCAAAACTAATTCTCCTAAATATGTAAGAATCAAATGAATTTTAACATGAATAAACAGCCACAATTTCAGCACCAAAATCACTTAATAAAGGTAAAAGTAGTTTATCCTGTTGGGCCACTGTGCATGTATATGTGGCTAAAAATTACTCAAGGTAGACAGAGAATAGATCCTGCTTAACCTCAGTGATTCACTGTTTTTACAAAAAAATATTTTGCGATAATTATAGACTCACAGGAAGTTGCAAGGAGAGTAGCACAGAGAGGTCCCGTGTACCTTTCACTCAGTTTCTCCCAATGGTTATATTTTGAATAATTACTGCACAGTATCAAAGCCAGGAAACTGACATTGATACAATGCATGTGTATCTTTATCATTTGATCACAAATGTATAGTTGTGTAACTACCACCAGGATCAAGACAGGGAATTGTTCCATCAACACAAAGGTCTCCCTGAAGCTACCTCTTCATAGTGACACTCAACCTCTCACCCTAACCCCTAGCAATCACAAATTTGTTTTCCATCTCCAGACTGTTGACATTTAGAATATGCCATCTAAATGAAATCATAGGAGAATGTGACCATTTGAGATGAACATTTTTTCACTTGGCACAATGCCCTTGAGATGCATCCAAAATATTGCACGTATTTATTGCTGAGCGGTATTTCATAAGGTGTGCCACAATTTAACCATTTACTTATTGAAGGGCATTGGTGGTTTACAGTTTTTGTATATTAAAACTAAACTCCTATGAATAATTATGTACATGTTTTATGTTGACATAAGTTTTAATTTCTCTGGAATGCTCAGAAGTCCAATGATTAAGTTGTATGGTAAATGTATAATTAATTTTAAAAAATTGATGCATTACTTTAGAGTGGCTGTACTGTTACATTCCCACCAGCAATGTATGAGAGATCCAGTTTCTCAGCATTCTCTCAAGCAATTGATGTTATCATTTTTCCCAGCAGTGATCCTACTGAGTCTGTAATATCTTACTGAGGTCTTCATTTGCATTTCCCTTATGGCAGTGCTATTGCACTTTTTTAAATGTACTTATTTGCCATCTCCTTTCATGAAATATCTGTCTACACTCTTTGCCCTTTTTATCTGAGTTCTTTATGTACTCTAGATACAAGTTCTTTTTTAGACAGGTGAATTGCCAATGTTTTCTTCCAGTCTGTAGCTTGTCTTTTCAACCTTTTAACAGGTTTGGGTTTTTTTGCAGAGCAATAGTGTTTAATTGTGATGAAATCCAATTTATCTGTTTTCTTATATAGATCATGCTTTTAGTGTCATGTCCAAGAACTCTTCAGTAAGCCATAGGTCCTGAAATTTTGCCCCATGTTTTCTTTTGAAGGTATTAAAGTTCTACATTTACATTTAAATCTATGATGTATTTTGAGTTAGTTTTGACTAAGGTGTGATGTTTAGTAGAAGTTCATAGTTTGCCATTGGATATCCACTTACTCCAGCCCCATTTATTGGAAATGCTATGCTTCTGCACTTGAATTGCTTTTGAAACTTTGTCAAAAATCAGTGGCTACACTTGCAGGGTTCTCTATTCCGTTTCATTTTCCATGTGTCTAACCCTCTGCCAATACAACCAAGTTTTGATTACAATAGCTATATAAGTTTTGAAATTAGAGTGACTTCTCCATTATTCTTATTTTTCACAATTTTTAGCTATTGCAATTTCTAAGACTTTCCATATAAAGTTTAAATTTAGTTTAGTCTTCTCCATGCCTACAAAAATCTTGCTTGCATTTTGATGGGAATTACATTAAACCTGGGAGTGCTTGAGAACAAAGTACATTTTACTATTGTTGTGTAGGTGTACTCTATAAATGTTAATTTGCTCTTACTATAATCATTTTATCATTTTGTAATGTATATCTCTGTCTTTAATAATTTTCTTTGCTCTGAAGTCCACTTTATCTGATATTAACATAGCCAGTATTGCTTTTTTGATTAATGTTTGTACTTTATATCTCTTCCCATACTTTTACTTTCAACTTACCTAAATTATTAGACTTTAAGCGAGTTTCTTATATACAACATAGAGGTGGGTGATTTTTTTTGTTTGTTTCTTGTTTACCACTCTGCCAATCTCTGTCCTTTAGTGTTAATTTAATGTAATTACTGGTAGGCTAGAGCTTAAATCTACATCTTTATTCATTTTTTTTGTATTTGTTCTCCATTTATCTGTTTTCTGTGTCCTTCCTTCCTGTGATTACATAATTTTTTTAAAAAATTGAATTTTAATTTACCTATGTGGTTTTTTAATGCATTTCTTTGTATAACTTTTTAGTGTTTGTTTGTTTGTTTGTTTTGAGAGGTAATTACTATAAAATTTGCTCTGTATAGTTTTTTTTAGTGGTTATTCTAGGTATTATATGTACATAACTGATCACAGTCAATGGTGTTACCATTTTACCAGCAATAGTGAAGGTTAGAAATCTTGTGCCTCTTTATATTCTTTTCCCTCTCCTTTCATAAGGTGTCTTACTATCTCCGCTACATACATTTAGACCCGATAAGTGTTATAAATTTGCTTCAACCGTCAAATTTAATTAAGGAACCTCAAGGAAAAAATGTCTATCACATTTACCCATGTTTACTCTTCCTTCCTGAAGTCCCAAGGCTCCTTCCTCTCTCATATCCTTTCTGCTTGCAGCATTCTGCTCCATTAGTCCCTCCATAGGTCTGCTGGTGGCAACTGCTGTCTTCCTCATCTAGGAATGTTTTGTTTCCCCGCTCCATCCCAAAGCTTATTTTCATTTGAGTATGGGTTCTGGATTGACACTTTTTTCTCCTAGTCCCTGAAAACTGTTGTGCCTCTTTCCCTTGTCATCAGCGGCTACTAATGATAAATCTGCTGTCATTTATCTTGTTTCAGATGAGGTGTCATCTTTCTCTGACTACTTTAAGCATTTTTTTCTTTTTTGTTAGTTTTAAGATGTTTCATTATATATCTTCATGTGGCTTTCTTTGCATGTATCTTGATTGGAATTCACTCACTTCTAGAATTGCAGGTTTACAGCTCTTCCCAAATTTTGGAAATTTTATGCTACTATTATTTTTTAATAATGTTTCATTCCTATCCTTTTTCTCCCCTCCTCTGGGAACCAAATGACATAAGTTTTAGATTTTGTGAGGGATCGAGCCCTCAATTTTCCTGAGGCTCTGTTCATTTTATTAAAAGTCTAATTCTGTCTGTTGTCCAGTTTGGGGCATTTTTATTGTTTTATGTCAAGTTCACTGGATCCTTTTCTGTGTTCTCCATTCTGCTGCTGAATCCATCCTTTTGAGTTTTTATTTTCCAGTGCTAACACTTCCACTTGATTTTTCTTACATCTTCTCTTTCTTTAATATTTTGACTGGGGAATTTTTAATTTTTTAATTGTTTCAAGCATGTTTGTAATTGCTTGTTGAAGCATTTTTATAATGACTGCTTGAACATTTTTGTCAGAAAGTTCTAACATCTGTGTCAACTTGGTTTTATAGCTTCTGATGGTTGGCTTTTCTTACTCAATTTGAATTGTTCCTTATTCTAAATATGACAAGTGATTTGCCATTAAAACCAGGACCTTTTGCATATTACTTTATGAGACACTGGATCTTATTTAAATCTTGTATCCCTCTGACACTGCTCCAGGGAGGGAAGGGAGAAGTGGATATCCAGGTTCCCCACTAGGTTTCCACTAGTAGACCCTGACTGAGAGGGACAAGGTTTCCTCTGAGACTCTGAGGTGGTAACTTGTGACTGCTGGGTGTGGGTGAAAGTCCTAACTCTCCAATAGAATTCCTCTGACACCATTTTACTGAGCAAGGGTGGAGGTGAAAGTGCAAGCTACCCATGTGGTCTGCACTAACACTGCAGAAGGAAACCTGCTCTTCACTGGGCAAAGGATGAAGTCTTGGCTCTCCACTCAGCCTTGCTTCACACCATGTGCAGAGGCAGAGTGTTGGGGAACCTCATTACAGCCTGGTAACAGTGGAGGTCTTGGTTCTCAATTTGACCATAACTGTTTATTTAGTCTCCAGCTGCTAGCATTGCCAGGTTGCCAACTTCTCTAGTATCTTGTCTGGAATAAATGCAGCAAAAATTTCCTGATATTTTTACTTGAGAAATCAGCGGGTTCTTGGGGCATTTATTTATTTAGTCTCCAGCTGCTAGCATTGCTAACTCTGTGCCTCATATCAGTACTTGATCTCGACAGGAGTTTCTTGCCCTTTCTCCAATGAAAGCAGATCTCTGCTTGGTATCAATAAACATCCTGGATTCAAACCAGTTTCCAACCCCTTTGCTGGGAGTGGAGATTCTTTCCAGAAGCAGTGGATTTGTACCTGTGCCCTAGGAAGGCGTGTGCCTCCTACCCTCCCCAGAGGTGTGTGCTTTGCTTCTCCTCCCTGTCCAGAAACAATGGGATTTTGCCTGATCAGTGATGACAAGAGTGCTTGCTGCTGCTCTCCCAGGTTAAAGCTTTCACTGTATACTAGAGGGGGCTGGGAAGATGCATGGCTTTGGCCCTGCACCCCAGTATCAGCTGACCACTTCCTGCATGCTTATGTCATGGAGAGAACTCTCTCTAGTTTCCTTCCCTGCCTCCAGTCTTTCTTATGAGCACCCAGTGGAAACCTTTAGGAAAGAACTCTTGAGTTAGTGTGAAATCCCTGTGTCTGTGGCTCCTAGCTATTCTAAACTGGCTTGCTAGTTGTATAGGAAACCTTAAGAAATCATTAACATTTTAGTTAATTTTTTTCTTACCAAATGGAAAGCTGACCACCCCCTTCTGTACTCTGCAAACGATAAAGCAGTTTATATGTCCTATTTCTACTTGGAAGGTCTGGTCGCTATTTGGAATTCAGTTTAATTGGTTGACCTGCAACCTTAGCTCTCTGGTAGGATAAGAAAAAGTTGTGATTTTGGAGATTAGTTGTGTTTTTTTCTTAATGTTAAGGTGGGAGTGAAATTCTCCTGCAACTTTCTAGATCTTAATCATAAGTAGAACCACAAAGGTCTTTGCATGCCAGTTTTCTAAAGACAAGTTGTGGACTTTAATAAAAATTGGACCCAAATGATAAAAGAAATATACACACCTTATTGGAATTAATGTGTGCATATATGTAAATACAATAAATAATCCTAAGGCAACAAACCTATTTTAACAAAGATGCTAATTACCAATAACCCCTACACAGATTATTAGTTTAATAATAGTGTTTAGGACGGTGCTCTTTTATTGTTGGAATCAGAGACTTAATTTTTCCACTCTGGTCCTCCCACCTGTGTCTATTGTCCATGTAGGACTATATATGCCCATAGTTTTCAGTTCCTTCTCATAAATGGTGTATTAATTAGAAGTTCTCAGCTTCTTCTCACCACTTACCATATTGTTTAGTCTTACAACATTCAAATAAACAATATTTTTACTTCAATATCTAATTGTGACTGTATAAAATATGCTGGAAACCTAAGATGTTTCATTACATAATCCTATACAATAAAAGTCTAATATGCAAACAGACTGAACAGCAGAATGACTGGTCGCTATGATGCACACTGACCTCCAGGGGGCAGATGCTCAATGTAGGAGCTGCCCCCTGGTGGTCAATATGCTCCCATAAGGGGAGCACCACTCAGCCAGAAGCCCTGAGCGGGCTCATGGCTGGCGAGCACAGCAGCGTTGGAAGGAGCCTCTCCCGCCTCCAAAGCAGCACTAAGGATGTCGGACATCCCTCAAGGGCTCCCAGATTATGAGAGGGTGCAGGCCAAGCTGAGGGACCCCCAAAAGTGCACGAATTTCATGCACTGGACCTCTAGTCTCTACATGAGATCCTCATGATCTTCGTGGCATCTGTGATGGCAGCGTTTACTAGTAGGTCTGTCTTCTTTCAGATTTAACTATGGTTTAAGCTGAGACTTACTTTAGTCCTATGACTCAAAGTCTGTTTCCCTATGGATGTTTTCAGTGCCTTAGTAATTCTACTTACCCCTTGGGTTACACAGTTCACTATGGTTTTTTTTATTTTATGTTTATGAGTGTTGGTATGCACAGTACAAAATAAAAAAAAAAAAACTTTCCTACAATATGCCGTATAGACCAATGATCTAGGTTATTTGCTTTAAAGGATCTCCAGATTGAGAAACAGAGAAATAGGGGCAGAGGGTGGGGGTGAGCTGGAGGGGGTCAATTGGGGAAAAAGGGGGACAATAGTGATATTTTTAACAATAAAGATTTTTTAAAATTTTTAAAAAGAGAAACAGAGAAATAAAATAACTACTCATTAAAATACAATTTGATGACTAAGATTTTAAGGCAGTGCTATCCCATAGAACTTGTAGTGATATAGACATTGAGCACTTTAAATGTGACTGACATTACTAATAAAATGAATTTTCAAATTTTATTTTAAGTAATTTAAATAGCTACATATAGCTAGTGGCTACTGCACTGAACACCAGTTATAAAGCAAATAAACACATTAGAAGAGATCCAGAGATTATTACTAAAATGAGTTTTGAATAATGGCTCTAATTTAGCCACATGTACATAGAAAAGGGACTTAAACATCAATAGAAAGTTACAGAGGTGTGAGGGAGTGTGCTAAGTTTAGGAAGCTATGAGGTTTTCCTGGTATGGTTCAGCTGACAGTACCTTAGATGTGGAGGTACAATGAGGGGTTAAAAGCAATGAGGGCTTTTTCTGTCATACCGAGAAATTTATATTTCATTCTGTTGGCATGGGAGGCCAGTTAAGAATTCGAAAGAAAATAGAAAAAATCAGATTCATATTAGAAAGACTATCTCTTAAAATCAGAGAGACCTAGTTAAAATTAAGTAAGGACCTAGACTAATCATATCCTATATAATAAAAGTGTAATGTGCAAATCAACTGAAAGGTGGAACGACCGGTCAGCAGGGGGCGGGGCCAGTGAGCAGGTGGTGCCAGGCCAGCCAAGGCGCATGCCAGTGGGCAGAGGGAGGGGACGGTGATGGGGGGGCGGCGTTGACCAGCGATGGTGGAGGGGTAATGGGGGGGGGCAGGGCCGGCTGCTCGCCAGCCAGCGCTGTCCCCTGATTGGCCCGCTGGGTTGCCTCCTGCAGAGGAGGGGGCCTAAGCCTCAGTCAGACATCCCCTGAGGGCTTCCGGATTGCGTGAGGGCACAGGCCAGGCTGAGGGATCACTCCCCTCCCCCAACTGCACAAATTTTCATGCACTGGGCCTCTAGTTATGTAATAAATAAAATGATCAAATAGATCAAAGAAATATCAATGCAATAGTTATACATCTACGAAACACTTAACAAAACTAATCAAATAAGTGACCACAAAGAAAAAAATATTTAAATCAAAATCAAATGTAGAAATTGTAAAGACTCAAGTACCTACTCATAAACATTGTGACCATAATTATATTTATGTTGATGGAAGAAGATTTGACTTTGGATGGTGGGCACACAGTGCAATATATAGATCTTGTAATATAGAAACCCATACCTGAAACCTACATGATCATAATAACCAATATCACCCAATCAATTTAATAAATAAATAAAAGCTTAGCAAAAAAAAGTTATATAAAAAGTGTTTCACAGTATGCCACTTCAAATGTACAATTATAACATTGAAAATATGTCATTTTGTGCCCTGAATACTTTTTCAACCTAGTGTTTTAAACTTATGTACCTTGACTTTGACCACGAGGTCAAGTATGGCTTGATCCTATGGCAGCTCTATTTGTAAGAGGGTTTAGGTAAGATATTCATGCCACCTTAAAGAAAATACTGTTTACTGTCCATCTCCAAGTCTGGATTTAAATAAAAATAATATTTAATGTGTCTATCATGCTGTGGAAAGAATGTGATCCTTATTTGAGTTTTGTTAATTTGGGTTTAGATTTTAATCTCTCTCAAATTCTCTTTTGTATTCCCCTAGTAACCTAAACAGATGCATAAGTCATATTTATCATAATTAACCCATTTACTTTTATTTTTTATTCTCTTTTATTAATGATTCTTCTGAATAGCTTATGGTTTCTACTAAATCTATTCATTGTCAGGGTGCATGGAATAATCACAGTCTTTGAAAAATGGAGCAATTGGTTTACATTACCAAACAACAAATATAATTTGATTGATTTTCAGTAGTCAGGTTTTCAAAATATTTCAAAGTCATATTATAAGCTTTTAATCAATTCAGTGAAAGGTTAATATTTTGAAATATCAGGGCCCAATATATTTCAACCATTATTTTGAATAATAGATACCATTTCAAACAAAATGAATTTCAAATTTGTTGCATTTGGTAAATACATTATGTGCGCTTTAAGGAAATAATTAAGATATAGAGTACAGAAATATTTTTAGAATAGGATACTAAATAAGCTGAGAAGTACACACAAATCAAATACTCAATTATTTTAAATATATTAAGAATTAAACATTGGAATATTCCATAATAGTTTTCATGCATGTATTTAAAGTACACTGAACTGGTTCTCTGACGACATTATTTTAGAGTAGTATTACTTAGCAGGTGAGTTGCATTTAATAATTAAAGGCCTAAAAGCAGTCAATATAAAATAATGTCATGGTATTGTCCCTGGAGAGAGCATTATGTGCAGGTTTGGTTTGTTGACTTCATTCATTTATTCTAAAATACATCTGTTGTACACCAATGACATTTAAAAAGAGATTGGCCAAGAGACTCTGGCATTTAGGTGAGTAGACAGTAGGTGGGAATAAAAAGGTGAATAAAGCATGTTTCTTGCCTCAAAGTTAAAGTACTGTTACTTATGGATAATGAAACAAAGGGGTGATGCGTGTTACAAATGTGGTAACTGAAGAATCCAACCAAAATTAACTTGTTAAATGCATTTCTTACAGTATCGTCAGAGTATTTAAATTTTCATTGCAGATTTTATAACTTTCTGCTAATTATTTACTACTCTTTTTCTATGCATTACATTTAAAAATTTAGATGTTTCTCATTTCCTACAGTAAATATCTTTAAAAACAATTCTAATACATAACTTCATGTTAAGAAATACCAACTAAAAAATCTTCAATTATTAACTTCATTTTCCTGATAATCCATTTTAAATATAAAAAATACTGAAGGTGTAAGAAGAATCAATCAATACTTTTTTAAAGGAAGTTAAAGAAAGTGGTTTCAATTAAGTAATCTGACTTTATATATTCAAAATATTTAAAAATAAAGCTCTTAATTCTACTGATGGATAACCATCTATTACAATCAAGAATATATTTTAATCTGTACAGGGTTTGTAAGATAGTAAACACTTATTAACTTAGCAAAGTACTCCAGCCTTAACATATTTGTTGGCTCATTCTTCTATTATGTGTTCACAGTAGTTTTACAATGACTAGAAAATAAAAACCTGTTTTTAAAAAAACTATAAAATGCTATTTTAGAAAAAAGTACCCATTCTACATGATATAAAAATTGCTTTCCAAGAAGAATTGTGCAGCATGCATAGATAATGACAGACCTATTCTAAGAAGGCTGGTGAGATTTTTAAGCTAAGAACTTTTCAAGTGAGATTTTCCAGTCATAATACCGTAAATAGTGACTGAAAATAAACACAGATTTTTCTGAGAGGTAATTTTACATTTTGCCCCATATTTGTCACAACATTCCACCTGTAAAATATTTCTGATTTCTTACCTTACCTGACCCATTAACAGTCTTCCTCCCCAATTTCATGCTTCAGTGTGATCACTAACAAAACAGTCTACAGTCCTTAGCTGAGAGGTAATAGCATTTCTGAATGACCTAAAATCCCTTGGAATTGTACTCTACCTGATTTTCAAGGGTGTGTAATCCATTTGTATGCTCCAAACTTTCTATTTGAATTTGCATCAGGTCATGTAATATCAGTTTCTTTTGTGTCATCTGATGTAGCAATAACTTTATATAATGTGACACTGTGAATGTAGAGTTTAAAAACAAACAAACAAACCTCTCTTCCACAGGAGTGGGATCCATCAAATGCTGCATCTGTCCAATATCACTGACCTATTAATGGGTGAAACTACTAAATACAAACTATATAGCTAGTTTTGCAAATCTCAGTATAACTATTATATGCTGATGTTAGCTACATCATTTTATACTATGAATGTATTTTTCTTACATTTAATTAAATAGAAGCTAATACATCAAAACAAGAAAAAATAAATTACTGAAATTTTATTTTCCCCTCCCACCTATGGGAGCTGTAAGGTTGGAATGTTTGGAAGTAATATCACTACCACTGAATTTCATTTATATACTCCAGCAGTGAATCCTGGGGATGGAGCATATTCTTGCCTGGAATGTGGTAGGTAAAGTAAAGTGAATTCTATCTTTAAGGGTGTACTTCTGTATTGTTTTCTAGATTAGGGACTGACAGGGACTAAATTTGGGAGGGGCAACTTGTGGGACATACAGCCTTTGTAGCAACTACTGCCTCTGTGACCTGAAAGCAGCCATAGAACATATGAAATATGATTTTCTGGTTTTCTAAATAAAAATTTTCTAAATAAAAATTTACTGAAATACAGCCACTGCAGGAAGCTGTCCATTGTCTTCACTAGCAGGGAGGTGTGGACAAGGAACCTGAAAGGCTGATGACCCTTGAGCTCTGGCAAAGGTCAGGACTGTGCACCCACTGTTTAGTCTCAGGGGTGGGCAAACTTTTTGACTCCAGGGCCACAATGGGTTCTTAAACTGGACTGGAGGGCCGGAACAAAAGCATGGATGGAGTGTTTGTGTGAACTAATATAAATTCAAAGTAAACATCATTACATAAAAGGGTATGGTCTTTTTTTTTTTTTTAGTTTTATTCATTTCAAATGGGCAGATCCAGCCCTTGGGCCGTAGTTTGCCCGGCTGGTAGACAATGGTAGCTGAAGCAACTTCCCCACCAGATAGTGATGTAAATCCTTACTGATAAGATAGTGTGCCTGTTACTGGAACTTGTCTGCCTAAGGGCTATAGGTGTATTCCAAACTAAATAAAAGGTTGGCGAGGCTTGGGCACCAGTGGAAGTCCTTCCCAGTGGAAGTCCTTCCCCTTGAGTCCCAATATTTCCAAATTATCTCTTGTCTCGTCTCTTTCATTTGAGTGCGGCCCTTCCTCCAGATCCTGAATCCTGAACCATTCGGGACATGGGGGAACATTCACAAGCCACACCATTTTTTTTTTCATATGATCTATGGCTGCTTTCAGGTTACAAAGGCAGTAGTTGCTACAAAGGCTGTACGTCCCACAAGTTGCCCCTCCCAAATTTAGTCTCGAGCCCTTTACAGAAAATGTTTGCCAACCTCTATTCTAGATTTTTTTTAAGAACTGTGAACTGCTGGTTACATGATACTAAAACAGACAATATCACCCAGCCAGTGTGGCTCAATGGTTGAGCATTAACCTATGAACCATGGGGTCAGGGTTTGATTCCCGGTCAGAGTACATGCCTGAGTTGTGGGCTCGATCCCCAGTAGGGGGCGTGCAGGAGGCAGCTGACCAATGATTCTCATCATTGATGTTTCTATGTCTCTCTCTCTCTCTGAAATAAGTGAAAATATTAAAAACAAAAAATTAAAAAAAAACAGACAATATCATAAGAATTCTTTGCAAGGTGTCATAATTTTAAAAAGTAAATCAATTTGTTGAAACACTAAAAGAAACAAGTTTCCAAGTAAGTTCCAGGAAACAGAGTCATATCTCATAGTTGAAGGGGTTTTTGTTTCTTATTTAGTACAATGTCCCATTGCTTGTTATTAAGAAAGCAAGCATTTGGAAAGAGCAATCCACCCACTCCTAAGGAGAGTTGGTAAGGCACTAGGGCTAGAAGAAACGTGCCCTGAGCAGTGAGGCATGTGTGCTTCTAGTCCAATAAAGGAACAGGGACTAAATGGTGATAGAAGGGGACTAGACTTTGATGGTGAACGCACAATACAATATACAAATGACATTATAGAATTGTACATGTGCAACCTATACAATATTATTAACCAATGTCACCCAAGAAAAGTCAATAAGAAAGAGGAAAGTTTCAAAAAAAATGTTAAAGAACAGTGAGTTTCACTGTTAGAAAAGAATCCAAGGCTATATATAGCACACTGAACTACACACTGTAATTCCACTCAACAAACTGATCACCTTCTCTGGGCTGGGTCCTATAAGAGAATCTGAAACTGATTTTATATTGCTACAGCAACATCTTTACATTCTATTCCCTGGTCACACTGGGAGGGAAAGTTTATAGTCTTCTTTCTGTCAAAAAAAAACATTTCTGAAGAGAGTTACAGATGATGGCATGATATTGGGCTAGGTGATAGATGGGCTAATCAGTAGAAGGCAATAATAAGTTTGTTAAAAGCAGTCTACAGTGAGGATTACAGATATAATGCAGCAATGGACAATGGTCAATAGATCCCATGGAAGGTCAATAGATCCCATGGAAGGGACCTTTATCACTAGAATTCCAGTGTGTATTAAGAAGTAGATGCCAGCATCTAGAACTGTGCATGGTTTGATGAGGAAATAGACTTTCTTTTGCTGTCATCTGATGATATCTAAATGTTGTTATTTAACATTTCCATTAGAGGAAGAAGTGTCTTATATAAACATCATAGGTGTACCAGTTAATAATGTGGATTCTGTAATCAAAACATGGTAATTTCCAGAGAAACATCAAAAGTGCTTTATTCAAAGTAATGTTCATTGCTAGTTACACATTTCCCCATCTTTCAGGTATTTGTGGATACCGTCCCAATAGAACTTTTCTTGTTTTGAGGCAAGCCATTCAGAGACCCAATTTTCCACTTCTTCATATGTTTTGAAGTGCTGCTCAGAAAGTGTGTGTGCCATCGATAGGAACAAATGGTAATGTGAAGGAGCAAGGTCTGGTGAATACAGCGGGTGGGTTAATACTTCTCAGGCAAGTATTTCACTTACATGTGGAATCTTAAAAAATAAAATAAACAGAACAAAACTAAAACAGACTCATAGAAACAGAATAAACTGATGGTTGCTAGGAAGAAGGGGAGTGGAGGGATCATTTAAAAAGGTTAAAGGGAATATAATCAATAATAGTGTGATAACTTTGCAAGGTGGCAAATGGTTACTAGACTTAATATGGTGATCACATCATAAGGTACATCGTAAGGTCTTATCATTATGGTATACTAGAGGCCCAGTGCAATTGGGGGGGTCCCTCAGCCTGGCCTATGCCCTCTTGCAGTCTGGGACCCCTCGGAGGATGTCCACCTGCTGGCTTAGGCCCGCTCCCTGGGGGATCGGGCCCAAGCTGGCAGTCAGACATCACTCTGGCAGCCCGGCAGCCCTTGGGGGATGTCCACTTGCCAGCGGGAAGCAGGCCGAAGCTGCAGTCGGACATCCTTAGTGCTGCTGAGGAAGCAGGAGAGGCTCCCACCACCACCCCTGTACTGGCAGCCATCAGCCTGGCTTGTGACTGAGCAGAACTCCTCCTGTGGGAGCGCACTGACCACCAGGGGGCAGCTCCTGCATTGAGCATCTGCCCCCTGGTGGTCAGTGTGTGTCATAGTGACCAGTCATTCCCAGTTGTTCTGCTGTTAGGGTCAGTTTGCACATTACCCTTTTATTATATAGGATAGAGGCCTGGTGCACGGGTGGGGGCTGGCTGGTTTGCCCTGAAGGGTGTCCTGGATCAGGATGGGGGTCCCGCTGGGGTGCCTGGCCAGCCTGGGTGAGGGGTTAATGGGTGTTTGCAGGCTGGTTACACCCCCTTCAGGGTGGGGGTCCCCACTAGGGTGACTGGCCAGCCTGGGTGAGGGGCTGATGGCTGTTTGAAGGCTGGTCAAGCCCCCCCAGTAGGGACCCTCACCCCATGGAGGTTTGGCCAGCCTGGGTGAGGGGCTGATGGCTGTTTTCAGGCTGGCCACACCCCCTTTAGGGTGGGGGCGTCCCCACTGGGGTGCCTGGCCAGTCTGGGTGAGGGCCGTTTTCAGGCTGGCCAAGCCCCCCGGCAACGGAAGCTCCCAGCCTCTCCTTTTTTTCTTTTTTTTTTTATTCTGGAATTTATTTACCTTCTATAATTGAAACTTTGTAGCCTTGAGAGAAGCTCAGAGCTGGCCAGGGTGGGCGGGAGGGAAGCCTCCTGCTCACTCCAGCTCCGTGGCCACAGCTGGCTGAAAGCAGGTATCTGGGGTTTATTTACCTTCTATAATTGAAACTTTGTTGCTTGAATGGAGCTCAGAGCCTGATGCGGCAAGCAGGAAGCTTGGCTTCCTCCATCATTGGGGCAACCAAGCCTCCTGCTTGCTCCAGCTCCATGGCTGCCGGCCACCATCTTGGTTGGGTTAATTTGCATATAGTTGCTCTGATTGGCTGGTGGGCATGGCTTAAGGCATGGTGAAGGTATGGTTAATTTGCATGTTTGTCTTTTATTAGTGTAGATATCTGAAACTAACAGTATTTATGCCAATTACACTTTAATAAAAATATTATCTTAAAAAATACCCCATCACAAGAATGTTAGCCAAATCGTAGCTTCTATTTATCCCTAGCCATATCAACCTAAGAGCAGTCACCTTGCTTTCACCTTTCATGACTAATCCATTTGCTGAGGATTCTGCCAACTTGCCTAACTCTGCCTGTCTGGCTAGAAAATGCCATGTGCTTAAGTTCTACTTCAATCTGTTCGGAATCTCCTGGAAACATACAACTTTCATTGCCTGAAGGCACCTTAGTGTCTCTGTTAATCTAATTTGGATCCTTGAATTCTGTGTTTTCTATCCTGAAAGGGCCCTATCTTCACTGATGACTCAGTTGTTGGTTCGAGCTGTAGCTATTCTTATCCTCTGTGGTTCTTTGTTTTGCTTTCTGCAATTACCAACCACAATGGTTCTGGCAAGAAAGTTTGCTAAAAATGTCAGGGTTAAATCCCTTCTTTCCCGCATTATAACCAATTTATCCTGAATGAGGCTCAAAATAAACTGAATCTCTTGGAATTGTTTTGGAAACTGGAAATATGATTGGCACCCCTCCTCCTTTTTTAACTTATATTGCACTTAAATTTCACATATGTTTTATCTTTTATTACTTTGTTTTTTTCTGTTTGTTTTATTTTGTTTTTATCCCTATATTGGTGCTTTTGAGTCCACCTTAGCCATAACAAATGCCTTGGCAAAAAATTAGCTGGTCTTGACTTACTATTGTCTACTTGTTGTATCCTTCCCACTCATCAGGTTTCTTTCCACTCCCTGAGGCTCTCCAGCTTCATTAGGATTAGTTACCTCCATTAGAAACTTCCACTGATGCCAGAACCAATAATCAGCCAGGATGTACTGATACCACTGAGATCAGAGGAGGCGACAGTGACTATCACTCCTGTTACCCACCTAAAACACCCTAGGGGTTCTGCCTCTATGCTCACCCTTTCCCTTGAGACACTTTCAGTTTAGATCTGCATATAATGTATAGAATCCACTTGAACAATATACTTTGTTAGATGATCAATTGTTTAAATTGAAATAGGAACTGAAATGCTCATATACTCACAGAAATTGTTACTGAGTGCATACAGTTGTCTAATGCATCCTATAAATATATTTTGTTGTTGTTGTTGAATTAACACGGCCTTCAGAAAAATTCAGTCATTAAACTAGACTTTGTATCTGGGACCTTTCAGGACATGACAGAATCTTAACCTAGATTTGAAGTTAACAAGGGACAGTTTATGCATTAAATTCCCTTGGTGATCTGCTACTTTGGTTCTATTACTTTAATGTGGGCACGGGACTAGGTATGCAACAAAGTGTTATATACGTTAATGCCATCTGGAGACCAATCCCTTTGTGTACTTTTATCAAATTTGAATGACATACTTAAAAAGAGTATATTTTTGGTATCCCACCAGATGTATACAAGGTGATATGTGTATATATATATATATATCTACACCCATACACCAGAGAGTCTATTCAGGGTGTTTTTCAAGTGCACTCTAGTCACATAATATGAAGCTGAAGAAGCTCTCAGAAAACTCAGTTGTTTCTGCAAAAAACATCTGAAATTTTAAATCCTCTAAAAGTAGCTTTCAGGAGTAAGTAGCTCTCATAGGCAACCTAATTTAGTCCTTTTACCTTAAGTGCATAAGAAAATTTGACCTCTGAAATCTGAAAACCGTAGAGAACTGTACTTGTTTGTTTGCATGAATTTCTCAAATACAGTATCTCCTTTTTCAAGAATGTTCATTCGTGAAAGCATATGCATCCCTTCCAATTTTTAAGCCTGTAAACATCGCATTTATACATATGATCAAAATGCTAAAAGGGCATAATAAAGTGGCATTGCACTGCCAACCACATCCTGGGCCAGACTACCATGGGTGCTTCCATGGTTTCCCAGGAGTCAGACCTGGAGAAAGATAACAGCTCTGAAGGGACAGGGTAGTAGTGCTTTCCTTCTGGGAAGGACAATGGAGAGTTCAGAGCCTCCCCAGGCAGCAGGCACCACAGTGTATCTACAGAACATGTCTGGTGGTGCTTTCTGGACTACGTGGGCTTATTATACACAGCACCTGCAGCACTCAAGAGAACACTATTTTTTCAAGTATTACATTCAGTGTGGACTAAAAGCATGAGTGGAGCACACCCAATTGTGACACAAAATGCCCTGGCAGTTTTGAATTAATGTGGCCCCAACTCCCTGAGGTACTGCCAGGGAATCATTTAGGCACAAAAAAGACTTGAGTCATAATTGTGATTAAGTTTCAGTTTGAGTCCAAAGGCAGGAAAACACTAGTGTCAGTTTGAAGGCAGCCAGGCAGGATGAGTTCCCTTTTACTTCTGGGAGGATCAACCTTTCTGTTCTATTCAGGCTTCCCCCTGATTGGAGGGGGCCCACCCACACTAGGGAGGGAAATCTGCTTTACTCAATCTGCTAATTCAGTTGGTAATCTTGTCCAGAAACACCCTCACAGACATACCCAGAATAATGTTTGACCAAATGTCTGGGCCCTTCTTGACCCAATCAAATTGACATACAAAATTAACCACCACATGCTTGAAATTAGGAATAAAGACAGAAGTAGTGCAGAGCACTACTAATAGAAATTTGAGGTCAAATGGCTCTCAGAGATGAGGGCCATGCCTGCTGTCTTATACACCTGGGTAAATGTGATATTGCTAACCACTATGTGATACACCTGAGTAAGTTAGCACTACGGTGTCGGGTGAATTTCCCGCCAAAATATAAGATGGCGCGTTAAAATGCCTATATCTTTTGAAGTATGGGTTCGATTGAAATGAAATATTTGGTAATACGCAGTTACAATCGGCCCGAGTTTACACGTTTCCCGCACTCCACCGCAAATCTATTTGAACCGAGTTTAAGACGGCTCCCGCGGAGTACGCGCAATTCACGCGAGCCGACTTAACTCGTTTCCCGCAACCCAAGTGTTAGAATAGGGGAGTTTGGATTTAGAGAGGCTGAGGTAGCCTTGTGAGGCAAACTAGCAATTGAAAGAGAAATGTGCACTAAAATCAAGATGGGCTTTATATGGTCAATAGAGGCCTGATGCACGAAATTCGTGTACTGGGGGCGGGGCGGGGGGGGGGGGAGGGCGGGGATATGTCCCTCAGCCCAGCCTGCACCCTCTCCAATCTGGGATCCCTCTCACAATCCGGGACTGCTGGCTCCCAACCGCTCACCTGCCTGCCTGCCTGATTGCCTCTCACAATCCGGGACTGCTGGCTCCCAACCGCTCACCTGCCTGCCTGCCTGATTGCCCCTAACCGCTTCTGCCTGCCAGCCTGATCGCCCCCTAACTACACCCCTGCCAGCTTGATCGACACCTAACTGCTCCCCTGCTGGCCTGATCTCGCCCCCAATTTCCCTCCCCTGCCGGCCTGATTGCCCCTAACAGCCTCTGCCTCAGCCCCCACCACCATGGTTTGTCCGGAGGGAAGTTGGACGTCCGGAAGATGGCTAGTCGACCTGGTCTAAATAGCATATTACCTTTTTATTAGTTTAGATTACAAACATTCAGATGGACAATTTTCATATAAGTAATTATCACTATAGCCAAATCATAACCACTCAATATGGGTCTGTTTCACTGATCAAGTATAAGAGAATTTAAAGCATTATGGTGATCTAGATTTCCCTTTGAAAAAGATTAAGTAAAATCAATGGTCCACTTACACTGTATATGTAGATTCACTATATATTCAAGAGATTCATGTTGGTATCAGAGAATTTTAGTTCAATATTCTTACTTAATATTTTTGTTAGATGTTATGCTTTTTCAATTTTCTGTATCTTTTCATACATGTGTTTTGAAACAAAAGTAATAACCTTGTTTATTTTGGAAAAAAATTAATTCAGGTAGCTATTCAATAAAGGGCTATAAAAATACCCTTAATTAAATTAGCTTTTGTTCCAAACTGTTTTTTCTCTGTAGACAGCACTTTCATTACCCTAGATTTTGCTACATATAAAATTAATGTATTTTGAACATATCATAATTGTATTTTTATTAACTAGGTAATTTTTTTGCAGAATTCTATGAGAGTGTATGCTATGTGATTATATAAAAAATGAATGCATTCAATATCATTTGCAAAAATAATCATTTGCAAAGGCAAATAAGTTGATATCAGTTGCTAATTCAACACTTAATTTTGAAACATATTGTAACTCTAAGGCTCTGCGGCTGCCTCTAATTCCTCCTCATTCTTCAGCTTCCATGCAAGTTCCCTCTTCTCTCTGGAGTCTACTCTGGTGCCTATAGAAGCTTTCAAATACTTGTTTACAAACTTCTATAGAACATGATCCTTACCAAAATGTATCATCTTCACTTTGCTTCTTATGTTTGTTTTAATTTTAACTCTGAAAGCAGAAGTTAATCTCTTTTAGATCAGGGTTCCAATATCTCACTTTAAGGTTCATAGTCCCTAGCAACCATATTAATTATATATATTTTTGGTGTTCTCTACATTGGTAGATTTATTTCTCCTGAGCCCTACAGAGAAAGACTGAACAAAGGAAATAAGATAATGTTCTATATAAATTATTACCAGATAATTTAAAAATGGAGCAGCAAGTTAAACTTATTGGACACATAGTAATTTTATACAAAGGAGAAAATAAATGATCTTAGTCAACATCCTAGAACTTAGATTAGCATCATGTATGGCAAAATTCTGAGGAGAATTATGAATTTTAATGTTGGATTATGATTAAAATACATGGTATGACTTTAGTGTGTATGTGGAAATCATTTTATAAAGAAGCTGTATAAATAAACTTTCTTATAATAGAAAAGTCAAAAATATTTATTTTCAATACAAAAATTAATAAACCCTCTAATCATACCAAATATTATCCTGTTTAAAAAATATTTGAATGCGTTTTTGTGCAACTAATGAACATATTTTTTATTCTTACTTCCTTTGTAATTTTGTGTGATATTTCTGTGCTTATATATTTGCCTAGATACTCATTTCTAAATATAAAGCACCTATGTTCTCATAAATTCATTACAAAGTAAAATTCTATAAATTTTACTTTTTAGTTCTCTTCCATAAGAAAAAACAACAAAAACAAACAAATAACAAGTTGTGTTATTTTTAAAGAACTTAAGGTTATAAATTAATCCAGGTATTGCAAACTAGAGTGACTGTTTCCTGGTATCTAACCTGTTTCAGCTCTAATAGATTGATACTTTGTATCCACAGATATGAATGTCAATCAGTGACCTAAATCTGTGGAACACATCAAAATTCCACTGAAATTTTTAAAAAAAATTCTTATTTTGTTGATATTTTAAAAGCATAATATTCATTTAAAAACAGCTAGATGTTTGTCCATAATTCTTCTAAAATATTCTAGAATTTTGTCCCAGACAAAATTTTAGGGTAACACAAACTGTTTTGTGGTTGTAGTTTATAGAAATATTATTTTCAAATAGGATATAATGCAGAGTAAAATTTAAATACAAATATCTAGGTAGGATTAGGTACTCTACACCATTCTCACTAATCTTCATTTATTCTTAATCATTAATTAATCTAACCCTTGCTGATTTGCCCGAGTTCAACAGAAAATATCGAGCTCACCTTAACTGGAAAGACTCCGTTTATCTTTCCAATTTTTCCTGCTTTCTTTCCCCTCCTTACCTACAAAAATGATAGAGGGGAAAACACACACACACATATCACAGTGTGATGCCACTAGCTAGTGTGCATAAAAACCCTTGACAGTCATTTCCCCATCAGCAGTTTCCCTGCTGGCCAGCTTATGAATCTCTCCCACTCCCCTTCTCCTCAGGTAGCTGGCTGCTTGATGTTTACTGATTAATTTGCATCAAATATTCTCCTAGCAACCAACACTAGGATTGGATTAGATACTTTTGTAAAAGACTGTTTTCTGTTAAAGGAGCTTAGACTTTCTAAACACCATAAACAGAAACAAATAGTCTTTAAGCAAAGCTGAAATGTGATCCTTCATACCCTTACAAGAAATTTCAGCCAACTGCCTTTTTTTCTTGTTTTTACTTGGGAAAATTGGTATTTTTCTGTTTAAAAAAAAATATACATTTTTAGACACACCCTCAATTACACTCAGTTAATCTTGACAGTAGAGGCTCACCACATATTATGTATTTTAAATAAATCCACAAAGAATTCATGTCATTTTGTAATCGTCAGTGTAAGACGTAGAAAACAAATAGGTCTGTTTTGTAAAATCGCCAGTTTAGTTATGTAGAGAATGAAGTAAATTTTCCTATAAAACATTATAATTAATTTTCATGTTTTAGACCAAAAAAAATATATATGAAACCAAAATTTCAATTAAGATTTATTTACTGGAAACAATGTACATATTTTTCTCTGCTTCTTAGTGTTACTGTGTCATCAATTATGTGTAAATTCCAGTAACATTTTTAATTTCAAAGTATTATTTGATAGGAAGAACAGACAAAAGAGGAAATATAACATGTATAATAAATCATCTCCAATAACATTAAATAAACTGGCCAACAGTATCTGATGATTATCTTAGCAGGTCTTTGAAACAAGGGAAGAAAATATTTTTTTATGTCCCATTAAGATTTTAATCTGGCAGAAAATAATACTGGAGAAGAAAGTAAGATATTTTAATAAGATCAATAATAGTTATTAGGTTATTAAGATTAACAGTGATAATCTTGAGGCAATGAAATGTTTTACAATTAAGAATCCAAGATTAAAAAAATAAAAACCTATAGTTTAGTCATTTGGTGAAGATTAATAGAATATTTTCCCAGAGGTAAGAATAAAGCAGCAAATCTTTCATAAGAAAATGAATTACCAATTCAGCTATGATGACTTATACCTAGAATATTAGAAAAATGCCATTTCTTCCATTTTTCTTTTTCACTAAAATTTATTGTTTTCTATGTATTTCTTAAACATTTCATGCACTTTTAAGAAATCTGAATTGTAAACATTAACCACTTACTTCATTTCAAGTTTAATTTGGTAGAATATTAGAAATCTAATTCAAATTTTAGAAATTACAGCTATAGATACTGCAACTTCTCAGTATCTTGATAGGTCATTAAAAAGCAATTTTTTTTTTTTACTTTTAAGGATGTAGAGACATAGGAACTCATATCTGTGCCAGGTACACTGCAAGGCATTTTAATAAAATACCTCATATAATCCGTTCCAAAACAGTTGAGACAGATATTATTACCTCCAAATTATAGATACTATCTGAGATTTAGAAATGGTAAATAGCTTGCCAAAGATCATAGACTAAGGCAAAGCCAAGTTGAAACTCATTACTGTGGGACCCCAATATTACTGATATTTTTCAAAGTGCTTCCCACCATTATGGAAACAATTCTTCACTCTTCAAGCACCTGGAACTTTATTGATACTCAAGTTTCCCAAACTCTTCACCCAGACTTGGCCTGGACTTTAAAATGACTATTTTCTTCTTGCTGACGGCTTATCAAACTCCCACCATTTTCAGATAGCAATGACAAAAGAATAAACTAAATTACAAAGAAATAGGCATGATTAACGATTCACTACCTGAAGATTATTTTTTGTAAATTCACACACACACACACACACACACACACACACACACACACACAGATGCTTTTCTCCATCTTCACATAGCCTTGTGTAAGACACTCTCTGCTAATGAGCTTTGAAAGATAGATGTCTTTGATATCCATGCACTGACCTATCAAAGGGTCCCAGATCAATCTTTTGGGTTAAGCCATTGGCCCTTGTTAAAACTATGGCTGTATTTATAATGAATGAGAAAATGTAGAGAAAGAATAATCTGTTGTTATACTTCCAAGTTTTGAGTCTCTGTTGAGTAGCACCAAACAAGAGATTTACACAGAAGATTTTGAAAAATTTATTACAAATACACATGTTCAATGATGTCACCCACATTTTGAAGAGTATATCATTAACAAATATGAGCTAAGCGTCTACTTCCAAAACATTGGTGAAAAATAATGGCTAAAACTGCTACAAGAGGATGTAACACTAAAGAATAAAATGATTTTTACATATGTCTTATATAAAAACAACGGGAGACAATATTGAGAGCTAATGTTTTGCAGAGCTCAATATGATTCCCTTACTTAAAGGCGGAGGAGGTAAATGACACCTAGAGGGAATAGTAAACAGAGAAAAACATAACAAACACCACAGTGATGCTGGGAAATATGATGCAATACCATTGAAAATGCTTAAGAATCTGAGAAAGAACAATAAGCAGAGTATTGTCTTAATTGTTTAGTTGTTTATGAACATGCAAAAGAAAAGACAAGAAAAAAAAGTCCCTCTGCAGTGGCCAGAAGAGGTAGAAAACAATAGGGTCAGAAAAATTAATTTTTTAACAAGACATCCTTGCTACTGTTCCCAACACTTTAGCACAACTGCATATCCATTTCATAAGAAATGCTATAGGATATTAAGCAAATTATATTTCATAAGACATTAAAATGTTTTTATATTAAAACATTATTTCCTTACACACACTAAAACAATGTCTATATCCAGTGCAGCTATTGCCTAAGGGTGACAGTGGCTGGTAAATAGCCCCACCTGCCTATTTCCACAGAAGCCACTCTCACTGAATGATTTTTTTTGAACACAGGAGAGGCAGAGCTATTTGCTCCAGCTCAGTGCTGGACCTCTACTCCAACACCCCCATCACCCTCATTTCTCTGCTCACAGTCCTATATCATTTTTAGTTCTTCACCCCAATACCTGCTACTACCCCTGGTATCCTTAGCCCATACGATCAACTCTTCAACAATCCAAACTTATGACTCTTCTTTGAATCCCACTACATCTACAGTCTTGGCAATCTGCACAATCTCATAAGCACCGTCATACCCAATGTATGGGAATGGCTCTGTCCGAGAAAATAAACTCTACACGGCCACCCTCTAATTACAATTCTGCAGCCTTATTACATTCTGTCTACAGCATCTCAGCTCCACCTTGTTTCTGGTTCCACACTGACACCCTCTCTCCCAGTCCCTTAGCTTCCTCTGGGATTCACTCCTCTGCACCACCAGCTGGAACCTCATGGTGTTCCGGTCCAACCACTCTCACCCCTCTACCCCAGACCCTGCCTCCAAGGAATAAAACCCAACACTTCTGCTGTTCCCAAACGTGGGTTGCTTGTGAGATACATTGCCTTTACAGACATATTTTCTAACTTCAACCCTGCCCAGGAAGCTTTGGCTTTTGTTTATCAGTCAGTAATCAGCTGTTTCCTGTTCCTCAGAGTACCCATTCAAAATACT
Source organism: Myotis lucifugus (assembly GCF_000147115.1). Taxonomy (NCBI): domain Eukaryota; kingdom Metazoa; phylum Chordata; class Mammalia; order Chiroptera; family Vespertilionidae; genus Myotis; species Myotis lucifugus. The sequence continues at coordinate 1,634,365 of NW_005871209.1, read as the reverse complement.
GTTTTCCTCAAAAGTGTTTCCTAATGGTGTGCAAGTGTATGTTCAATCAACAGCTCTTTGACAAACAAAACAAAATAAGCCCTGATTTTCAAACTGCAAATACTCCCACTGTGGCCCATATCAAGGTACCAATGTGACATCACTAAATACACAGTGAGGAAGTCGCACACCTTTCTGGGTATTTCCCCCAGATCCAACATTGTTTCTGTTCTTAGGAAGAATAGATAAAAATAACCTAAAGAGCAGAGATATTAAGTTTAGTAAAATAATTAGGAAGCGAAGAATGTTGAGTATTTATTGCCTTAGTTTTAATATAATTTAACTGTAAATTTATGTAATTTACATTGTAATAATGACCTTGCTTAACAATGACTTGCAAAATACCAGCAATTTAGCAGTTAGCTCCTTCTAGCCTGTGCCAGAAGAGCACTGATTTGCCCATTGCAAACCTTCATTTTTTTGGCCAATGATCCTGCTTCATACTTTACTGAGAAAACAGACTGTCCATTATATCCTCAATTTCTTGCCCGCATATCTACAAATTTCTCTACAGTTTTACTCACTGTGACCTTGCTTCCAATTGTCTCAGAAGTGTCCTTTATTCTATTCCAGATCAATTATTTCACCTTAGTTATTATGATTACCCCCCACTAACTCCAGAACTACATGTCCTTGGCACTCCCTCTCTCTCCTGCATTCCCAAATGCTCTCTCTCTCTCTCCTCACTCCATCTTTATAAACACATTCAAGATCCCCATCAATGAAATTAAAAATATCTCTTGACCCTGACCCTGTGTCTACCTCTAGCCATCTGCATTTTTTTATATTTGTATATCATTTTTATCAGAAATTCCACAGGAAGAACAGTTCTTATTAGCAATTTCTATAGCCTCATCCTTGTTCCTTGCTTTTTTTTTTTTCTGAAATCTGATGACATTACGATGGAAGGAAAAAGCATGAATCACTTCTAAAATGTTAAACTTCAAAGATATTTTTTCAGTTCTGTTAGCCTTTTTATTTTATTTTTTAAAATTCTTTCAACATTAGCCCTAGCTGGTTTGGCTCACTGGATAGAACATCAGCCTGGGACTGAAGGGTCCCAGGTTCGATTCCGGTCAAGGGCATGTATCTTGGTTGCAGGCACATCCCCAGTAGGGGGTGTGCAGGAGGCAGCTGATCAATGCTTCTCTCTCATTGATGTTTCTAACTCTCTGTCCCTCTCCCTTCCTCTCTGTAAAAAATCAATAAAATATATATTTTTAAAAAATTCTTTCAACATTAGACCCTTCCCTCTTAAACTGTCTTTCCTCCAACTACTGTCTGGCCTTTGGCAATCTCCAAACCTGTGGAAGAATGGGCAGGGCATCCTTTATGAGCATTCCTGCAAGAACCACCTAAACAAACTGGCCCCCATGCACTGGAAGGATGCTGACCAGGAACACTAAATATTTGCCGCAATTAAGGCCAGGAGAGCCTTAGCCTTTACAGACGTAGGGAGGAGAGGAGCTTTCCCTGTTACCGTGAGAGGGATGACCACTTGCCAAACCCATTGGCCCCTATGTTTATCCTCACTTATGGGATCGCTGCTGCTTGTTGTATCCCAGCAGTTGGACCTGAGACCCAAATACCTAGGCAGAAAGAAAATAACACCATGTAAGGCAGCAGTTCTCAACCTGTGGGTCTCGACCCCTTTGGTGGTCGAACAACCCTTTCACAGGGGTCGCCTAAGACCATCCTGCATATCAGATATTTACATTACGATTCATAACAGTAGCAACATTACAGTTATGAAGTAGCAATAAAAATAATTTTATGGTTGGGTCACAACATGAGGAACTGTATTTAAAGGGCCAGAAGGTTGAGAACCACTGATGTAAGGGGACGCAGAAGAAGGGGGAAGATTTTCAGAACACTCAAAGCAGGTGACTGCTATTGAGATAGAACAGAGGTGGAGGCAAAATCCCAGCTTGAATAAAAAATAAGATCAGTCAAGCAGAATCAAACTAAATATTTGTGTATATACACACACGTGTGCACACACTCTGGACAATGCATGTTTCCAAAACATTGCCTTGTCCCCATATTAGTTCATTAGCTCAGTGTTTCTCTTCTAAACCCAACCCAAGAGATGTCTCAGAAGGGACAGGGATGGTGGTGGATCCTGGAACCTATTATGAAAACTGTGAAAAACCCTGAAAAAGGTAAAAAGTGTTTATTTAGGTTGTAGCATCAGAGAATGCCAGTAACTTCAAATTGTGGAGAGCAGCTACAGTGTTTGGGAAGGTTCAAGCCTTGGACTAATGAGCGGGCACAGTCCTTTCATGGCCACATGCAAGTCCCAGCTTGGAGGGCAGAGCACTCCCAGCACAAGTATAGCCAACAGCTGTAGTTGTAAGCTTGAACCTATGGTCTGAACACATGGCCCCACGTGTCTGAGTGATGTGGGCTTGATAGAGTTCAGGTGCATGTAATTGAGTAGGATCGAAACCCACGAGAATGCTGTAAACATCTTGACCACGCCCTTACTTTGCCTCATGGAATCTGGCTATAAAATAAAAACTCGGCTTACAGGTTGTGGTGCTGTCTCCATCAGAGAGGGCCGCGTCCCGCCAAGACCCAGCTTTCATTCTCTTGTCTGTCTTTTCTCCATCCTTCACCGCCCCCACTCGGGCTCACCGAACCTGGCTGAGCTGGAGTGGCACAGAAGGCACCCAATGTGGGGCTGAGTATGCCATGGCCGTGCCAGCTCGCCACATCAAGTAAGAGAGGACCACTTAGCACAGGCTAACATGAATGGCAAAGGCCAGAAAGGTAACATTAAATGCTCCCAAAAACTAGAAAGTCGGATAGTACTAAGTGTTATCAGGAGGGCAAATACTGGTCTAGAGAATAATCTAGCAGGTTTAATGAATTCAAGTATTTAAATACCAGTGACTCATCAATTCTGCCTCTGAATATATCAGGGCGCCACAGGATAGAGTTGTCCAGTTGGTGCACGATGAAATTTCAGAAGGCATCTTTCACAAGGGTAATGAGAAGGTATGCTACGTATGAAATTGCCCGAGTCTTACAGATGTACACAGTTGAAACAAATGTTAAGTTTATAACTAATTAAAAGACAGAATGAGTGAAAAATCTTTTGATATAGACACATACTTAACTGAAATTGATTGTTATATGCATTCATAATAAAAGGATAAAATACTAGAAATATTTTGTCTAACCTCTGTTTTCAATAAAATTCATCTATTATAATTACAAATATTAAAAAGTGCACGGAGACAAAAAATATTTTTTCAGACAGATATATCATACACAAAATCACATAGTTTCTTAAACTATTTGGCCTTGACCTATCAATGGGAATTTTTCCCCTGACCTCTCATAATTCAATATCTGGAATCCAGAAAAATGGCTGTTTCCATCTGTTCCACTCAGAGTGATCAATATTTAGTTAAGTTCATGCATAATAATGAATCTGTATCTCCCAGAACGTGCTTTGTGAAATTTCGGCATATAATTTGGTCCAAGAGCAGGACCTTGACAGAGGGTATCTGCATTTTCATTTTATTTTACAAGGGATGTGGGAATGCTGACTATCTACTTTTTACTTTTCCTCCCATATTATTGCTTTGCAAAGGGAAGCATTCTGCCACAGTGAAATAGACATGTGTTTCAAAAAACTCTCCCTTTAGACCCAAACATGGGCTAACTTCAATAAATGAAAGTGGCATAGTTTATAGAATTGGTTTCTCACTAAGTATGTGAGTTAAATTAGCTTTTTAGAGGCCTTCAGAATTTTAAGGGAAGCAAAAGAAAAAGCATTCTTCCAGCATCAAGTAAACTCTTTACCACAGATAATTGCCCCATTTAATTTGCATTTCAATGCATACCAAACTGACAAATAGCAATACTCAGGAGGACAACCATGGAAGACTTCCTATCAAAGTAATAAGGTGATAGGTGAACTACACAGAGAGGAAGAAGGGCTGGTGGAATTACTTACTACAGTCTATGTGTTGGCTGAAAATTCCCAAGTTCAAGTTATCAACCTTTATTCCTGCCTCACTACCTGTGTCTCTTCTGCCAGCAATAAAAGGAAAAAAAAATTCCAGACAGCCTAAGAAATCAACCAACAAACCTCATTATTGATGGCGTCAGGTGGTAGATCAATGCCAGAAGAAAATCAATGTTAAAAATATTTTTCAGTAGTGCATACAGATGAAGAGCCTCAGCAGCATTTCTTGATGAAAACCACAAAAGTCTGCAGCCACCCCCGAGAGGCATGGCTTCATAGGAGGCAGGAACTTATCTCGTTATCTGGTGCTCCAGAGATACTCATTTGCCCCATATTATTTCCTGTGTTGTGAAAGGTTTGCAACTGTTTGCTAGGAAAAGAAAACAAAACAAACATGGGAGGGTCCACTGAAAGGAAAATGTAGTTTCTCACACAGTGTTTTGCTTTAAGGATATTCTCTCTATATAGGGCTGTTAATAAGTTTAAACATTAGAAAGTTTAAGAGTTGAAAAGCATGTCAAAACTGAAGAGCATGTCAGTTTTTCATTTGAAAAGAGTATGTAAAAATAATTGTCATTACATAGAAAGTTAAACTTCTAGAGAACATTCCATGTCAGAGGATGCTTACTTAAGAAAGGGAGAATTGTCAAGCTGGTATTGCTCAGTGGTTGAGCATCGACCTATGAACCAGGAGGTCACGGTTGAATTCCAGGTCATGGCACATGCCTGGGTTACGGGCTGGATCCCCAGTGTGGAGCATGCAGGAGGCAGCCAATCAATGATTCTTTCTCATTGATGTTTTTATCTTTCTCTCCCTCTCCCTTCCTCTCTCTGAAATCAAGAAAAACATTTTTAAAAATGGAAGAATGATAGTGAAACAATTTTCAAGAATCATCCTGATGTATAGCTTCAAGTAGCAAAACACCCTTACACGTGACAATTTTCTAAATCATAGACCAGATCAGATCAGAGAACTCTCCTGCCTGAAGAAGTTATCAGACTTAACATTACTCTTGGGTGAAATGGGGAGTTGGTGAAAGGGTATCACTAGAGTCAGGTTTACTCTGTGGTTAATAAAATGTAACTTTAATTCTCATTTATACAGGTGTCTTCCAATTCTCTGAAAAGGGCTCTAAAAATCTCATACCCATTTTCCTAAGGAGGGTCTCCCAAGATTGTTTAAGGCGCAGGAGACGTAAAACTTGTATCTATGCATGGGTGTTACCCAGTAGAAGTCCATGGAGATGAACACGCTCTTAGTAAATAGAGGAGTAGCTATTATTCTACCAGGATGGTATCCTCATCAGCAGAGAAAAACTTATCTTCTGGAGACAGGCTATTTGACCTTCAGCAAGGAGAGGGAAAGCAGAATCTCACTTCAGGGGAAAACAGTAGAGAATTCTTAATTCACCTTCATTTACCTTCTCAGAGAAAATGAAATACAGTTTACTAAGTATGGTTACTGTAAGCAATTTGTAAACTGCATAACGTCTCTGTTTTCATATATATTATATGTAGCCTGTTTGTACATACTACTTTACAGTAAAACACCCAAAGTTTTCTTTAAGGCAGTAAAGGACCAGGAATCCTGTCTTTCCCAGAGAAAAATTTAAATGATAAAACTGGAAAAGCAGTGGTAGAAACTAAAGGGAGAAAATACGCTGATGAAGCCTATGTGTCTGTAGGAAGAAGCAGCAAGGGCAGAAATGCAAGGTCAGAGTGACTGGAAACCTCTGAGCCAACATGGACACTTTCTCTAATACCTCACATCAGGACATCCCATCGGCTCTTACTCTAAAATACTTCTAGAAGATTTTCTCTTATCATCTCTACCACTGTCATTCTGCTCCAAGCCATTGATCTTTCTTACCTTTTATTTCAGCAGTCTCCTAACTATGTCTACCCTTCACCTCCCCATATCGTTGCTTATTCTCTGCATGGCATTCACAGGGATCTTTTTTGAAACAGAAATCAGATTATGTCATTCTCTGCTCAGACTAAAATACAATCCTAAAATTGGCCCATACAGTCCTTTGTGATCTTCATTCGTACCTCACTCCTCTATCATCTTTCTGCCTGACTTTTCCGCTCCAGCAATACGGGCCTCCTTGGTGCTCTGTGACCATATCAGGCACACTTCTACCTTTCCACCTGCTGGGCTCTCCAGATATCCACGGGGGTCATTTACTTCCTCCTTCAGGTTTGACTCACATCTTACCTTTTTACCATACACTGGCCACAATGTCTAAAAATGCAGCTTCTCCTTCAGCATTGCCTGTCTCTCTTCGCTGATTCATCCACGTTAGCATTTATCATCATCTATGCCTGTGCATTTTATTTTTGCTTATTGTCTGCTACTCCACACTAGCTTGTAAAGTCTATGAGGGCCAAGCATTTTATTTTGTCTTTGTTTCCTGCCAATTCCCAGTGCCTAGATGGGATCAGCATTAAGTAACTGTTCAATAAATACTTGCTGAAGGAATAAGTAAGCTAATGAGCAGCAGAACAATACATGTGAGACTCTCAATTAGCTTCCTATTGTCTTCAGTATAAATTTAAAGTCCTTGCCCTTGACTGGCATGACTCAGTGGTTTCACCAGAGTCTTGGGTTCAGTTCCATGTCAAAGGCACGTACCTGGGTTGCAGTTTGACCCCAGCCCGACCCTGGTCAGGTTGTGTCGGGGAGGCAACCAATCAATGTGTCTCTCTCACGTTGATGGATGTTTCTATCTCTCCTCTTTCTCTCTCTCCCCCTTCCCACTCCCTTCCACCTTCTCTGAAAATCAATGGGGGGGGGGGGATCCTTGGGTGAAGATGAACAAAAAAAAACCAAAAAAACAAAAACAAAAACAAAAATTTAAAGTCCTTGGCAAGGCATAAAACTCCTTCATAATGTGTCCTCAACTGATTTTTCCAGACTCATTGCTTAGCATTCCCCTCTATGCTCTGTCAACCAGTCGGATAAACTATCTATCCATTATTTCCTTAACACACCAGGTACTTTCATGCCTCATTCTCTTCTTCATACTGTGCCATCTCTCTGGAAAGTCTCCTTTTAGCTTCTCTTCCTTCTTTCCTTAGCTAACCATGCACACCTCTAGAGACCTAATTCCACTGCCTTTCCCTCTGTAAAGCTGTCTGTGACTCTCCTACGCAGAATTAATTAATCCCCGCACAGTGCTCCCAGAGTAGATTTTATGTGTCTCTTTTAAAACAATCAAATCATATCACAGTTATTTATTACCCCAGCATGGAATACAGTGTTTGACACATAATAAATATTTGCTGAATAAATCAATTACATAGGAGCTCCATTTTATGCCCAAGACATCAGGTTAATCCACAATGTTTTGCCACTGACTTTTTACCAACTTGGCCATTACCATACTATTGCGATTATTAATCATTAATATCCATTAAGCACTTACTAAGTGCCTTTTACTGTTTCAAACACAAATATGATTTTATATCATCATAAGTGCTTTCTTTATACCTCTTAGTGATATTTGAGGAAACTGAGCCATGAGATGGTTAGTAAAGGTCTGCTTCCTTAAAAACATGCTTTTGGCCTTGAAACTATAGTATTTCTGAGAAATGGCTTATCCAGGAAGCCTATGTAGAGTGAAAAAATTATCCAAATTATCCAAACATGTCACATCTTTCACTTCCTGAGTGTCATTAGTAGAACACATCTCCACAAGGTATATAGACCTCATTGGATTAAAGAACATTAGACTAAATAGTGGTCCATTAAAAATATATGGCCAAAAATGAATATAAATTCCTGAAGATTTATGGAATTAACCAATGTAATACTACATACTTTAATAAATGATGAAAGAATGGAAAACGTGTTACCTGTTAGTAGAAATTTTCATAAAAGAAATTTCCTCCTACACACACTCACACACAAAAATTATCTCTAAAAAGAGTGATGATTTTATCACTATGCCCATCAAAGCCTCTTGCTAGTCATCACCACTTTAGTTGTTCTCATTAATCTCAAGTAACTTTTTAAAAGGCAGGATTAAGAAAAATACAAAATGAAATTAGCACATCAAACAGGATGATGTATTTATAAGGGATTACTTTCTTTAGGGAATTGTACAATAAAATAGAACATTATCACTTATAGTTCAAAAATACTCTTACACTTTAATCCAATTTTAAGAGGTAACAAAATTAGATTTAAAAAATTAGCTGAGCCTGGCCAGCGTGGCTTAGTGATTGACCATTGACCTATCAACCAGGAGGTCATGGTTTGATTCCTTGTCAGGGCACATGCCTGGATTGTGGGCTCGATACCCCCTCCCTTGTGGGGTGTGCAGGAGGCAGCCAATCAATGATTCTCTCTTATCATTGATGTCTGTCTGTCTCTCTCTCTCTCTCTCTCTCTCTCTCTCTCTCTCTCTCCCCTCCCTTCCTCTCTGAAATCAGTAAAAATATATTTAAGATAATAGTAAAAGATAAAATAAAAAGTTAGCTAAAATTCTAGTTTCTAGTCCAGCATGCAACTTGGAAGTCATCACTTTGTCCTAACAACAAATAAAGAGCTGACTAAACTTAAAAATGAAGAACCCTTCTTAGTTGCGTCAGAGAGGTAAGGTCACAGAGCAAACTGCTGCCCCCCAAATTGAAGAGACAGATGAATAGTGAGAATCACACCTCACTGTAGCAGAAACCCATTAGCAGAAAACCTTTGCAGGACACAGTATCAGGATAGAAAAACCTTAACCTTAATTTACAAATTGCTATTACAAGTTGTTATTACAAGACAAGTTATTACAAGACAATTACAAGTGTTGGAGAGATCATGGTACACCCAGACAGTAGAATGCTGTTCAGTGTTCAAAATAAGTGAGCTATTGAGCTATGAAAAGGGATGGAGGAAACTTGAATACATATTATTAACTTAAAGAAGTCAACCTAAAAAAGGCTACATACTTTATGATTCCAGCTATATGACATTCTGGAAGATGCTAAACTCTGAAGATAGTAAAAGGATTAGCAGTTTCCAGTGGTTAGGGGTTAAGAAGGGATGAATAGGTACAACAGATAGAATATTATGGGAATGAAACTACTCTACATGATTTTATAATAGTGGATACATTTCATTGCACATTTTCCAAATCCCATTGAAACATAAAACATCAGGAGTAAACTCTAATGTCAACTACCAACTTGGATGATAATGATGTGTCTATGTGGGTCCACTGATTTTAACAAATGTACCAATGTACCACTCCAATCAGAGATTTTGATAGTGAGGTAGGCTGTGCATATGTTGGGGGATAGAGAGTATATGGGAAAATTATGTACCTTCCACACATTTTTCCTCTGAACTTTAAACTGCTCTATATACAGTCTATCTTTTTAAAGCTAGCTCTTTAGCACCCATTTCTATCTATAAAATTTACAGTTTTTACATTAAAACTATCTACCTGTTTAAAAAAAATAAGCAAAAGAAATGGCTAGACTTTTTAAAGGCAGTCTTCCTATATCAATTAGTTCATACTATTATTAAAATGTTTTGTTTAGGAATAAATCTCTTTTACAATAACTATTTACCTGTTGTCCTCTTTGAACCAGGACTCTATCTCCCTCTTCGAGTTTGACAAAATACATTTAAAAGAATAAGCTTTGCTTCTCTTCAACCTCTATTAAAGTGCCTTTGCAAATATTATTAATAGGACGAAGGAAAAACTTGTGTATCTTTCAAATTCTTAACTGTTGAAAAGATAAAATTTCAGATCCCTCTTAACAGCACAAAATGGCTAGGCATCACCTTTCTGGAGTGTATGGATTTTGGCTTATGTCATAAAAGATGACTTTTCCTTGATTGAGGTAAAAGGTAGAACTAGGAGATGAACTCCTGGGAAATTCTATAGATAAACACTTTCAGAAGAACTGTTAATGTAATTTTCTGATGAAAACCTAGGCCTCGGCTTTTTTTAAAGCCTTCTAATCAAAGTCATCTGAAAACTTCTGGAAAATGAATCTGGAAGACTGAGAAAAATTGCAGGAGATTTAACAGGAACATGGGTATTGAAAAAGATTTAAAATTCTTCTTCTACCTGTTCTTACCAATCTGCCTTGCACAGTGCCTCAGATAAAGATTTCAATCCATACTAATAAACAGGAAAGTACTGTTTAGCATGACTCAGTTCAAAGTATAGGACTACGCCCAAAATTCTGTCTACATTCCTTTGTGGTAGAATTTCAATTCAAATACTCTTCTTTAGGAAAAGTTGTGGCAACTATGATTTAAAATTTCTGTTGTGAGACAGATATGTTTGTAGCAAGTAATATTTATTTTACTAATGTAAACCCTGTCTTCCCAACCACCTCCACTACCACTAGCACCCAAATTTTTTTATGTTAAAGTGATAATCATTTATGAAGCACAAATGACATGGCAGCACAAATGTAGAAGTTATATTTCTTCCACTGTATTTCTTTCTATGTGCAGAGCTCATTTATTCCATAAAACACAAATTAACCATAAAAAATAAAAGTGACAAGAGTTTCTTTGCATAGTTATTCATTTTAAATACACACACACACACACACACACAGCAAAACAGCATCAAGATCAATTTTTCATTTGAACAACTTTCTAGAGACCCTGAGGAATCCAATGCACTGCAATTTGAAGAAATCTTCACTCTCACATTGGAGAACTACTTATGAAGGAGTACAAGAATTGTAAAGAATTAAAGTTGGTCATCATGAGAATAAATAGACAACTACAAGAATTTCCTTTGATTCTCTAGATCCAACTAGGACAGTGGTTCTCAACCTTCCTAATGCCGCGACCCTATAATACAGTTCCTCATGTTGTGGTGACCCCCAATTTCATTGTTACAAATTTAACATAATTAAAGCATAGTGATTAATCACAAAAACAATATGTAATTATATATGTGTTTTCCGATGGTCTGAGGTGATCCCTGTGAAAGGGTCATTCGACCCCCAAAGGGTCGCTACCCACAAGTTGAGAACCCCTGAATTAGGACATCCCTAGTGATCCTAAAGAGAGTTGATCAGACCACAAAATATCTAGTTAGATCTGGACATATGCTATTGGCTTAATATAACACAATGCCTTATTTTTTTAATAATACTTTATATAGTTTTACCCCCCTCCTCCCATATTGATTGTTTTAGCAGCTATGGCATACCTAGTTCATTTTTGTTTATATTTAGTGAAAGAGGTACCACTAGAGTGGGCTGTCTTTTAGAAAGTCTTATCTCTGATCACAATGAACTCATTGACATGTCCAATCTAATTATAATCTAAAATTATATTTATGACTTGTGTCCTCTCACTGGTATTTCTTTTTGATGCTACTTATTTGCACAACTACAAAATATGGCAATTAAAGTGGTTATGGGATATATAAGGAATAATGCAAGTTATAGCGCTAAATGTAAAGATTACACCTTTAATAAGTGAATACTTTAGGAAAAGATGCAATATATATTTTTATAACTTCACCAAGAAAAGACATTTCAATATTATTTTTGTTTACATTAAGTGTCAGTCATTAAAATTCATTAATGATTACAAAATCATTTACCAGATTCCCAATATTTTCACCGGGGAAAAGAAAAATTACCATCTGCAAGCTCCTATAATAGGAAAATCTCATTTGCAAAGCAACAGGAGAAATGTTTATTTGGTAGTAATGATTAAAAGCAATATTAAATATTCATCAACTCCTCCATTTCATCCCTTCCTCTTCCTTTATTCTGTTAACAACACTGACAGATAAGGGATAACACTTTCATAACCAAATATGAGCAGAAGTATACCTAACCTCACAGTCAAGAAGCTAGAACAGAGACTAAGAGCTGAAAATTCTGTATGGATAGATACTACAAAAATTAATCTTGTATGTCATAATAGAGTATTTTCCCTTTGTTTAAACAGAAAATATTTTTCATCTGATATATTGTTTTGGATTATTTTATTTTTGTTTAATTTTTTCCTATCAATTCTATAGCAGACACTGAGATCATAAAGGTGTGACTAAGGAATTACATCTTCAATTCCATTTCAACAAGGTGACCACTCTGCAAAAACTCTAATTCTCAGAAACAGTGACTCATACCCTGATCAAGTGCATTAAAGGTCATCTAAAGTAATGCCAGGAAAGGAGGTGGCTCCCTGCCAAGGCTTCTCTTCCCAGCTTATAATGGAAATAATGTTCATGTTTCAAATGAGTACATTCGGCTTTATTTACAAACTTTAATGTTTTAGTCAGCCATGGGATTGATATCACAAATGATGTATTCCGAACTAGTTCAGCAGCTCCTGGAACATCAAGAGATAGAGACTGGTGATAGTCACAGTACTGAAGTTAGATGGGAATCTGGTTTGACATGGGACTAGAAGCAAAAAATTATTATATTAGACAATAACCATATTCTAATGCTTATTGTAACATTTCCTGAAATGAATGACAAGAGTAGAATATCATTAACCAGGCTCTACAATTTAACACGACAATACTCTTGAAAAGAACATGAATTGTGTCATAATTCCATTAAATATACCCAATTTGAATGATTGATAAATGGCACTTTACTGTTTTTCTGTCTTTAAATTTCAGCAGCATGGTGGGAATGAACTTTTGACCTTGCGTCCACATGCATTTTTTACTGAATAGTCCTGTTTCACACTTAAATGGATGCCTGCAATAGTGCCATGAGGGGAGGCAGAAATGTTGTTTACAATTTCAACTAAGAGTACATCCTTATCGACAGCTGAAGTCACCACCTGAGAAAACCATATTAGAGGAACAGAAAAGTAGGAAAATCAAGTAGGAACAAAAGAAGGATGGTTGTCTTCAGAAGACCACAAATGTGGCCAGAACTAGATTCAGCTATTGGATTGCTCCAGTATTCCTTGTCTCTTTCCTTTTATCATCTCTTTCTTACATTTATTTTGTTGCTACTTCTCTATTTTTTGGTAGCAAAATCATTCTGGATGTTGAAATTTGTTATGGATCTGCAGAGATACTAAAGTCATTGCCCCTTTGGACTTGGATTTTGCTGTGAATTAAATCACTGGTCTAAAAATGCTTCCTTTCATTTCATTTTCCATACACCACTGACTTTCTTGCCGTTTTCTTCCTTCAGCATATTTTTTTAGAAAAATTGTAATTATTAAGTTGATTTCTGCAGTTGTAATGGAGAAAGGCACCACAACCACATAGGCTATATGCCTAAATTCAGTTTAAGTTTATAACCATGAACTTTAAGGGCTCCCATACTGGAGCCCCCCAGTCCTACAACATCTCACTTGTCCATTCACTAGTCCACTTTCCTAGTGACTATTCTGTCACTTCTTTCCCAAACCTCCAACGACTCCTCCCCCATTTTCACTTTCAGGCAAAACTTTTGCTTTCAATTTCACTGAGGAAATAGAAGCAGACAGAAGATAACTTCCTTGAGCTCCAACTACCATATCTACCCAGCCACCACGATCTATACTCGTGCATTTGCCTTTCTTCCTGTTACAATAGGCAGACTCCCCGGGCTGCTAAGGCTATCACCTCTACGTTTGCATGAGCCCTCAGAATTTATTGTTTCTTTGGGCAGATTGTTCCAGGAATTTTCCCCTTTGATCTTCATCAATTTTCATTTTTCGCCTCAGCCATATAAACATGCTGATTTCTTTCATTAAAAAAATAAAACTGTTCTTAGCTCTATATTCCCTGTAATTACTTTCTTTAATTCGTAGCAAAAATTCTCCAAAAAATGGTCTGTAATCCTTTAAAATTTTTTCTTCTCTAATTTTTCTCTTAAGACCATTCTACTCATGTTTTTTCCTTCACCACTATACCAAAATGGTCTTATATGTCATGGATGATGTCCACAATGAGAAATCTTGATTCTCAATTACTTTAGTCATCACGAGCATTTTTTTTTCAAATTAGTGGGTTTGTTTTTTTTAGATACAAACCCAAAAATGGAATTGATGGGTTGTATGGTAATTTTATTGTTAAATTTTCGAGGAATCTCCATACTGCTTTTCACAGTAGCCACACCACATCACAAGCATTTAAATTAGTAAGTCTCTGGCCTGGCTGGTGTGGCTCAGTGGTTGAGCATAGACCTATGAACCAGGAGGTCACGGTTCGATTCCTGGGTTGCAGGCTCCATCCTCAGTGTGGGGGTGTGCAGGAGGCAGCTGATCAACTATTCTCTCTCATCATTGATATTTCTATCTCTCTCTCCCTCTCCCTTCCTCTCTGAAGTCAATAAAAATATATTTTAAAATAAGTACATACTAGTAAATTAGTAAGTACCTCTTTCATAATTAACACACTGTTTACACTTGGTCTTCCTCCAGCCTCAATGGTGGCTCCTTCTCATTTACTTTGCTGGTTCCCTTCTCCCCAATATTTGATGATGAAGCGTACCAGAGCTCAACCCTTGCTCCTCTCTTCTTGCCTCTAGCCACATTCATTTTCTTGGAAGTCTCATTCAGTATCTTTGAAAATCTCATCCAGGCTTCAACTACCATCTACATACAGGTGATTGCCATATTTTATCTTCAGCTCAGACTTCTTTCATGACTTCCAGACTCCTATATCCAACTATCTATATAGTGTCTTTACTTGAATATCTTTTAGGAATTTCAAATTTAAAATATCCTAAATTGATTCTTCATATTTCCCTTAAATCTATTTTACTCACAACCTTCCCCTAACAACTCCATCCTTCTGATTGTTCAGATACTGGAAGTCATGTTTAACTCTCCTCTTTCCTTCACACACGAAATCCAATCACCAGAAAATTCTGATTTTTATCTCCCTGACCAGCCTCACAACTGATCTCCCTGACTCTTCCCTGATCTCTTACAGCCTCTTTCCAATGCAGCAGCCAATGGGATTCTTTTAATACTGGAGTTAAATCTGTCACTCCCCTCTTCAAACTCTAATGATTTTACATCTGTTCTCTAGTAAGAGCCAGTAGTCTACAGGGTCCTATATGATCCAGTCCCTGTGCCTCTGTGACTTCCTATTCTCTCATGTTCTTGTTCACTCTGTTCCAACCCTACTGTCACCCTGCTGCTCCTTGCAGGGTAACATAACTCAGCTTTAGAGCCTTGGCTTTGCTGTTCCCACGGCCTATATGGTCATCCTTGGGCACTGCATGCCTTTTTCTTTTTACCAACTTCAAATGACTCCCTCTCAATGACCCCTACCCTGACTTACTTATTTAAAATTGTCACCTGCCTCCCATCTGTGTTTTCTCCTATGCCCCCATTCCACAGCCCTGCTTCACTTATGCTTTTATTTCATAGAATGTATTATCTAATATACTATTTTTATTTAATTGCTAGTATTTATTATTACATTACTATTAGTAGTAGTATGTTAGAATATAATCGTCACAAAAGCAGTTATCTTTGGTCTGAAGCCATGCACTACTAAACAACGGGGATATACCTTTTGAGAAATATGGCATTAGGTAATTTTATCCTCGTGCAAACATACTAGACTGCACTTACACAAAAAAACCTAGCTGGCATAGCCTACTACATGGCATATGGCATACTACCGTCATATAAGTGGTCTTATATGACGTTGAGCAAAACATTATATATAGCCCATGGCTGTACTTTTGTATTACTACTCTTTGGTAGTAGATTCTTAATATATATTTCTTTAATGAACACATAATGCATACTTATAATCTGAGAAAAATTATTTCCAAGTAAAACTCAAGAAAATAAAAGGAAAGAACTGGAGATAGAAAAAGACTAGAAGTAGGTAAACTTTTTTTCAAAAGATGCCGTGGCTGGTTTGGCTCAGTGGATAGAGCATTGGACTGCAGACTGAAGGGTCCCAGGTTCGATTCCGGTCAAGGGCACATGCCCAGGTTGCGGGCTCGATCTCCATTGGGGGGGCAAGCAGGAGGCGGCCAATCAATGATTCTCATCATTGATTTTTCTATCTCTCTCTCCCTTCTTCTCTGAAATCAATAAAAATATATTTTTTAAAAAAGAGTTCAGAAATAAATGAAAAGAAAATTGAGAGAAAAAAAACAAGAAGGACAGAAGTTAAAGCTGGGAAATATCTGTAGAACTAATGAAAAGGATAAGTTGGTTTGCAGTAATTTTTAAATTGGATAAAATAATTTTAATGTTGGTATAATTTTTTAAAAATAATTTTTTCATATTAATATAGATATTAGTATACAGTAATATAGAATACATGTTAATATATGATAATTAACATACATACATTAATTATAAAATATGAATAGTATTTAGTTAATATATAAAAATACATTATATTAACATATATATTATATGCAAAACTGTCCTGTATTTTTCTCCATTAAGTTTGTTGCTGGTATGTAAACAAAGCCGGCCAATAAACTGGTTTGCAGTATTACCAACTGTACTTTAATTATCTCAAAAAATATACATCCCATTTCCCTACTTCCTTGAAAATGACACTTCCTAAAGGTCAAATTCTGCAATTTTTTTTTTACCCATAATATATACAGATACGCCTGCTTCCCTTGATAAGTTTGATTTCTGTTTTACATGGGTGCCTACCTGACATTGTTATGGAAAAGGGGTCCTTTCATTTCTGACTACATACTAGTCCGTCTAATGCTAGAGTTTTCCGACACTTGGAAACCATGATATATAATTTTTGAAAACACATGCCTGTGGTCCTAATGCATTTCCCCCATGGTATTTAGAATTGCTCTACTACCACTTGCTCAGATTCATTTCTGTAATCTCTATCTCCATTTTCTATTCAACTCACCAATATTTTGCTTCCCAACTCCTCCTCCTACCCAAGCCTATGAGTTAGTTGGTTGTATTCTAGACTGGTAAACATTCAAGTTAATCAATAGTACCATTATTCTCTTGATCACTCACTCTCAACTTTTTTAGAGGCATTCATGACATTGTCCTTTGTCATGAGCCTTATCCATTAATAAATTTGTTTCTAATCATTTCATTGGGTTGTTTCTTTTTTCTTTTCTTTCTTTCTTTTTGTTTTTTTTCTAAATCTTACTCCTACTACCCTCTATTTACTTTGTTAATCATATTAACCCTCTGGTTCATGTCATCTTGCCTCATATCTAGACTTTGAACATAATCTTCTAAATAAGTTCATCCTTGATCTTAGGTTCTTCCTTTTCTAAAAAGTTCTCACAACCAGATTGTTCTTCTCAGATGACTACAGTCATAAAGTTACATAATGATATTAAAATTTCAATGTTTTTACATGGCATGATATATTAATATCAGCTTCTCCAGACTAGCATAAAAGCTTTTTAAAGTCAGAGCTCTTTATCAAACATATAAATGCATAATTATATATATATACTAGAGGCCCGGTGCATGGATTCATGCACCTTGAAAGAAACCGTGGGCCACGAGGCTGCAGTGGGCACAGAGGCAGGTCTCGGCCCATCCTCCGTGCCCTCTCCTGGCCCCCCTGCTATGGCCCCAATCTCTTGTCTGCCGGCAGCCTCGTTCCAGCCGCCACAGCTCCCACGCGCTGATGGTGCTGGCCCAGCTCGCACCCGCTGATGGTGCAGAGTGATTGGGGCCTGCACCAGCAGCGGGTGTGAGCAGGGACAGGATGTCAGTGGGTGTGAGTGGCGGCTGGTCCCGATCGCCCCTCAGGAGCAGGAGGAGATGGAGGAGCCCTCAGGTGCTGGGGCTGGCATCAGCAGTGGGTGTGAGCGGCAGCTCTGGCATTGGCAGAGGTTGGGAGCAGGGATGGTGCCGGCAGCAGGTGTGAACACCAGACGGGACTGCGGTGCGTGGGAGCCAAGAATTTTCAGTAACCACCAGAGGCTTGCCACTATGACAGTGACTAGCGCCCCGCCTTGGTCTGGTGCCCCCGCTAACCTGCTCCACCATCCCGCAGTGGCCAATGCCTGCCATGTTCCACTCTCTGCCGCCTGCTGCCAACACCTGCCAAGTTCCGTGTGCGTCCCCTGGTGGTCAATGCATGTCATAGAGACCGACTGTTCGGTTGTTTGGTTGTTCTGCCATTCAGTCTATTTGCATATTAGGATTTTATATATATAGATTATGCTTTGGTTGAATGGCCAACAGGACACTTAGTATATTAGACTTTTATTATATAGGATAATAATAGTATACATAATATATTATGTAATATATTATTAGTATATATAATATCCTATGACCTATTGTATAATATAATATATATATATATGTATTACTATATAGGTGAGTACATGTGTATATGTGTGTATGTGAAAAATTTCATTACGTACCAAAAGCATTGTATACCAAATTATGTATCAGATATATTATGAGCACTGCAGTTTATCCCAGGCACCTGGGATGCAAGGTTGGTTCAACATTCATAATGTAGCAATGTAATTCAATGACAATCAATTTCAATAGATTGGAAAAAATATTATCTCAGTAGATGTGGAAAGTAATTTTTAAATTTCAACATCTGATAAAAATGTTCAGAATTTTAGAAATAGAAGGAAATTTCTTCAGCCTGATAAAATGTTCCTATTAGAAACCTACAGCTAACTTACAGAAAATTGTATTTATTAAAGATAGAATGCTTGTCCCAAAAATCAAAAATATTCTGATGATGTCCATTTACACCACTTCTATTCAAAACTATACTGGAAATCATAGTCAATGCAATAAAGAAAAAAAATAAAAGACATTTTGATTCAAAAGGGACAAATACGTTTTTTCAAACTCACAGACAACATGATCATCCACATAGAAAAGCCTATAGAATCTAGAAAAGAGCTATAGAACTAATAGGTGAGTTTAACAAGGGTGCAGTTTATGAGGTCAAATTTTAAAAACCAGTAGAATTTCCTTGTAGTAGCAATAAATAGTTAAAAATTGAAATAAAGAATGCCATTGTAAATAGTATCAGAAAACATTAAGTACTAGAGCTATATTTACAAAAAAATATGTGTAAGATTAAATACTAAAAATTTCTAAACTTTTTTGAGTTAAATCAAAGAAGACATAAAAGGATTTTATGGATAAGAAGACTCAATATTGAGATATGAATCCTTTACAAATTTATGTAACCTTCATGCAATTCTGAACAAAATCCCCATTCTTTGTAAAAATGGACAAGTGGTTCTAAAATACTTATTTTAAAAAAGGATCTAGAAAAATAAAAACAATTGTCGGGGGAAATGTTGAAGAATACAACTCACCTAAATTCAAGACTTACTCTAAAGCTACAGTAATCAAGATAATGTGGTACGGGGATGAAGACAGAGGTACCAATCAATGGAACCAAAGAGAGAGTCCAGAAATAAACCCATATGTGGTAGGCAGTCTTTAAGATGGTTTGTGATGATTTATTTTTCTGATGATCAAACCATTTGGGAATCCTTTCCCTTTGACTAGGACATACTTATTGCTTCACTTCTAATTAATAGAATACAATAGAAATTACATCACTTCCAATATTAGTTTGTACAAAGTCAGTAGCTTCCATCCTAGGTGCTCTCTTGTAAGTAGATCTTTCTTTCTGGATGAAGAAACCTATTTTTATAGCAAGAAACCACCCAGCAAGAAAGTGATATTTCTGGTCAATATCCAGTGAAGGCCTAAGGCCTGCCAATGGCCATGTGAGTGAGCCCTTTTTTTGAATCTTGATTAAAACCTTGGCCAACAGTTTGACTGCAGTTTTTCAAGAAACGTCAGGCACACTACTTAGCAAAGCTTCTCCTGGATCCCTGACCCACGGAATATGTGAGATAGTAAATGATTGCGGCCACTAAGTTCTATGGTAATATGTTACACAATAAGAGAGAATTAATACAACACAGATGGTCAATTGATATTTGACAAAGCTGTCAAGATATTTTAATGAGGGAAAGTATGAATTTTTTTCCATAAATCATGCTAGGACAATTATATAGTTAGAAAAATAAATGGAACAATATGAAACAAAACTACAAAATTAATCCTAGACCTAAAAAAATATCATTGCAACTTTGGGTTATATGAGTGTGTCTTAAATAGAATGCACAAAGAAAATTTGAAAACTGAATAAGTTATATACCATTAAAGTTAAAAAGTTTGCCCTTTGAAAAACACTTTAAAAAGCAAGATACAGACTGGAAGAAAAATTAGCAAAACACATTTGAGAAAGGATCTGTATATAGAAAAACTCTCCAAACTCAATAATAAGAAAACCAATAACCTAATGTTTTAAAAGGGTAGAAGATTTTAACAGACACATCTATTCATAGGTACAAATGGCAAATTAGTATATGGACATATCCTCATTATTAGCCATTAAGAAATGTAAATTAAAACTACAATGAGATATCACTACGCATATATAAAATGATTAAACAAACAATAACTTGGCAATATCGAGTGCTGACAAAGATGAGGAACAACTGCAACTCTCATACATTGTTGGTAGGAATGCAAATTGTATAGCCACCTGGAAAATAGTAGATAACTATAAAATTCGCCAATGCCATCTGGTTATTTATACAAGAAAATATATGTCCACACAAAGACCTGTATATGAATGTTTATAGTTTATAAATGATTACCAAACCCTGGAAAAAACCCAAATATCTTTCAACTGGTGAATAGATTTTTAAAATGTGGTTCATTTTTATAACAGACTATTACTCAACAACAAAAAGGAGTAAACTGTTGATATGTGCACTACATGGATACATTTCACAATTATTATGCTAAATGAAAACAACTAGACACCATTATATGCCGCACAATCCTATTTAGATAACATTTTGGAAAAGGTAAATGAATAGGAAGAGAAAACATATGAGTGGTTTCCAGGAAGTTGATGATCACCTACCAAGGAAAACAGTTTTGCTTTACTTTGGTGACATAATATTCCATATCTTCACTGTGATAGTGGTTATACAGCTATTTATATTTATTCAAACTAACATAACTAAATACCTAAAAATGATGAATCTTATTGCATGCAAAGTAACATAATAAATGACATGAAAAAGCTGAGTAAAGTAAATGTATTTAAATAAATAATAAAACAACAAAGATAACATCATAGGAAAATGTGAAATCTGGATTCATTTCAATATTTACATAGACAATATTTTTGGGGATTGCAACCAATCTCCTATGATTAGCTAAATGCAGAGAAATGGGATTTGGAGAGCAACATGGATTGTCTTTCTTCTTCTTTTTATATTTTGTATATGTCTATATCATTTGATTTATTTAAAAAATATCATCTATTCCCATTTTTCCTAATTAAAACATTAACAAGTAAATACATACAGTCCTTCAGAACTTCAAGGAGCTTACACCCCAAGATAAGAGACAGACACCTCAATCAACAATTGGAATGGAACCTGTTATTAAAAGGAATAGATACCAAACTGCTGAGGAATCATAGAGGAAAGAAGAAATTACATTTCTTTGAAAAACCAGAAACGATTACACAAAGGAAATAAATTTTATGATTGAGTGTGAGATCATCAGTAGGTAAAGAAGGGGAAGGTTATTCTAGAGAAAGATAATCAAATACAATGAATGAACACAGGCTTTTAATCAGATAATATGTACTCAAATCTTGGCTACCTTACTTACTAGCGGAATCATTTTGATATATTACCTAATTCTCAAAGCAATATCTGTAAAATGTATATAATATGACCATTTTAGCCAACTTGAGGAATGGCAGTATCATTAATGTGATAGTGCATAAAGCAGTAAATTGGGTTTGAGGGTGACAATAATGAGTTTAGTTTTGATCATGTAGAATTGAAGAGTTTGAAGATTACAAGAGTGGAGACTGGGGATAACAAATCACAAATCATGATCACAGAAGATATATTTAAATACATAGCAGTGGATTACCTGACCAAGAGATTGTGTCTACTGAGAAGCCCAAGGATGATTCCTAAGGCCTTGTCAGTCAAGTGTAGTCCATGGATGTGCAACAAGGGCATGTCCTGTGAACTAGTATGAAATGCAAAATTCAGGCCCCACCCCAGGTCTGTTGAATCAGTATCTGCATATTAACATATTCTCCTGGTGATTTGTTTGCACAGTAAAATAAGCACTATTCTAGAGAACACCCAGTCTTGAGGGCCAATTAGAGAAAAAGGGGTCAGCACACAAGAGAGAGATGTAAACTAAGCAACTGACTGCATAGTCCATGATATTTATAAACAACATGGCAAGAGGAGCCATAAAAATCCACTAAGGACATACTTTCCTATTTTAAGAGAAAAATACTGATGGTGCTAAATGGCATTCTTTTTTCCTAGTCCGCTCTAATCATGTTTATTGTGCTTCTGACACCTCCCATTATCCTTTCCACAGCTCATTATTTTAGTGGATATTGTGCTGCTCTCTTCACATTGAACATGATAGTGTTTCTGTAGCACCAGCAGCAACTTTGTGTTCATTCATATACACACATTAAAGAGTGTATTATCATTAATTATGTACTAAAATGTTCTTGGCAACAGACTAAGTGACAAAACATTTGCTTTTGTCAGAGTTCTATTAGGTGAACCCAAGTTGAACCACAGAGAAATATGACACTTTCTTTATTTTAATTTGTATCACAAGGTCAGGATCATGACAGTGACTCTACTTTGCACATTATTTTCTCTATCATTGTAATGATGCTAATGGAATTCTTTTAACTAAACTGTTTTTATCAGGTCTACAACTTATTTATTGCATATTAAGTAAAATTTAATGTTAACATTATCTAATCTACTGAAGGCTCAATTCAATAATAAAAGTATGTTTTTCTGAAGAACATCACTGTTTTAAACAGTTCAAATGATGCTATATTTTTACTGTTTACAGCTAATTCAAGCAGAATTAGAACAAATAGAGAAATTATAATATATCTATATATGTTCCAATTATAGATCAAAGAAACACTTATTTATTAATAAACAACATATGTCACAAGTTGCATTTGAGTATAAAAGTAATTGGAGACTTTGAACTTATTTTTAAAGTTAGCATAAAAAACTTTATAAAGAAAATATTTCCAAAGGTAAATCGAATGTCACTTTTCATGCTAATGTATATTTTTTCTATTGATTAGCTCCAAATCATAAGTAATTTCAAACAACCTCTCTTTCCTTTGGTATATGGTAGACCCTCACTGGGTAGAACACTATACCTACTACATAGTTCCCTAGGTAAAAATTATTTGAACTAAGATATGAATGGATATAAATCCAAATATGATATTTTTGGCTATCAACATTTCTGTAATTAAACTAAAATTTGTTCAGTCTACATTCATTCAATCTCTATAATGTGCCAATCTATGTTCCAAAAAAAATTATTGTTGTGAGATTGGTATATATTTATGGTTTGGAGGTTTTTTGTATTCTTTTGTTTTATTTTTAAGATCTAGTGATTAAATAAAATTAAGCAGAGTTCTCAGAGCCTACAATGGGGACAGAAATGATACTAAAACAGTATTTCCTGAATCTGTGTACAGGATTGCTTTAAAACTTACAAAATACTATTTACTAAACTCCTGCTTTTGATTGGATTGATATTACATAATTCTATTCACAGACACCTTACATGGGAATACTAAAACAGAGACTTTTTTCCTTTCTTCTTCCCAACCACAATAAATGTATTGAGTTTCATTTTAGAGTCAGGAGAAGATATTAGTAAAGCACCTGTATGAAGAGAACCTAACATTAGCTATGCCAAGAATCCTCCATCATATGAATACCTCCATCATAGCAGACTAAATGGATAACTATAAAAAATGTCCAATGGCACACACACACACACACACACACACACACACACACATATACACACACATGAATATGGATACATGGTAGGTTAAAATGCATCTTTGCAAATTGCTTAACCTTATTTATTTCTCTGATAGAATATTTTTTTCCTATAGTAATATGCGAAAAGGTGCCAGACTTTCCATGATTAGAGCAACAAGTTCAAAATACTAACATGGTAACAATCACTGATAATGAAGCTATGTTAGAGGGATGAATTCAATTAGAGTAACAAGTGACTAGATTTTCATATATGCAAAATTTACCAACAAGTCAAGAAAGCTTGCATTACCAATATGGGTTTTGACTGCAGATTTATAAATGACTGAATAAAATTATAGGAAATTGAATTTGTTTGTTCCAAGCCCAGACTGGACAAAGTCAAAACAGTGAATCTGTGAATTTGTTATATTTCTTGTGTCACTACTTTATTTACCTTGGATATATAACCCCTCTTCAAGTAGCCCCAGAGAATCGTAATGTCTCTGTAATATTTTGCAAGATTGATTCTGGGGATCCAATGCTGGGTCCTCTTCCTCCACAGCACAAGGTGCTGCTAACACCTTCCCCTTCATCCAACCTTCCCACCATCATCCCATCAACAAGCACTGTAGCTCAATCTCACACCCACGGAGTTAAACTTACTCTTATAAGAATACGAATGTCTGCATTATGTAAATAAGCACTATGTAAATGCTTATTACATCATTTTATATTTTACATTTCTTCCTTTGGATATTAGTACAGTATTTTCTCAGACTTTTCTAAATGCCCTTACTAAAATGCAGAGACTTTCAACATTCCTCAAGCTATATTGTGAGACTAGCATCTGCAATAGCTGTATAAGAATGTACCCACCTGTGTGTCATACACATAGAAAAAAATATTTTAGCAATAATCTCATTGTAAGTTCACACCTGTTGATTGTAATTGCCTATTAAAGGCAAAAATGTATTATAACTTTTTTCATTTCTTCCTCTATTCAGGCAAATACAACTCAAAGGAGCTTTAGGGTGTTTCTCATTTTGTCTCAGTACAAATTTCTCAATTTTCCACAGGTTACATATATATATTTGAGCTGTTTAATTTAGTTACTTATAGCAATGAGTTGAGATTTAAGGTTCTAATCTATATTAGCCAGCTTGCCAATTTTAAGGTTCTGGGCCAAGCTTTCCTCCCCCCTTCCCTGTTTAACTGAGGCATAGTTGAGAAATAAAATTGCAATACATTTAAAGTGTGCAACATGATGATTTGATGTGTGTGTTTATTGTGAGGTAATTACCACAATCAAGTTAATTAATGCATTTATCACTTCATATAATTTTATTTGTTATTTTTCAGTGAGAATCCTTAAAATCTAGTCAGCAAATTTCAGGAATACAATAAGAAATTTACTATAGTCACTATGTCGTACATTAGTTCCTTAGAACCTCTTCATGTCATAACTTGGGCCATGCTTTCTAATGCACACCTATTACTACAACCTATATCACGATGAAGACATGGAATCACATATAAAGATCAGATAAGTAAATCGCAGCCCAGATTTAAATGTCTGAATGGCAACTACATCAAGTTTTTCTTCTCCATTAGAGACATGGACAAGTAAAAGTGTATTTCCATTCCACATTGAAGATCAAGGCTCAGAAAAGGATTTCATTTATTAACAGGTGTTTTCAAGTTATGAGGCCATTACTACAAAATTGATTCTGAAAATAAAAGCATAATTATTGCAATATATCTTCTATATTCCTACTATCCCCTCTAGGCAGCATTTGAGTTCTGGCTATAGCACCTGTATGTCAAGCATGCATTCCCAGACAAAATTTTAACTCTAACATAATTCTTTCTATACATATCTACCTATATAGAGATAGAGACAGAGAGATAGAGAGGAGAGAGAGAGAGAGAGAGAGAGAGAGAGAGAGAGAGAGAGAGAGAGAGAGAGGACAATTTAGTTAGGAAGTGTGATTTATGACTAAAAGAATACTTGTGAGGATGAACAAGATCTTTCTGTGTTTCTTATGTAACATCAGGAACATTGCTCTTCATTGTCTAGTCCAGTGATGGCGAACCTTTTGAGCTCGGCGTGTCAGCATTTTGAAAAACCCTAACTTAACTCTGGTGCCGTGTCACATATAGAAATTTTTTTGATATTTGCAACCATAGTAAAACAAAGATTTATATTTTTGATATTTATTTTATATATTTAAATGCCATTTAACAAAGAAAAATCAACCAAAAAAATGAGTTCGCATGTCACCTCTGACACACGTGTCATAGGTTCGCCATCACTGGTCTAGTCTATACTATTTGTTTCCTCAAGGAATCCATTTTCTCTATCAAAGGAAAGATAAATGAAAGTAAAAGTTTCAGATGCTGGCTTATAATTTCATGTTTAAGGAGGTAAAGCAAGCACTCCAGGACATCTGCATTTTACAAAGTCTCTGTCCATAGTATCAACAGTGTATTTTAGGAAAACCTTTACTGCCATCCCACCTACTCATTAACAACTCAAGGTTCTATGGAATAGAAACTTTTTAACCTCCACATGCATGCTTTACAAATAATTTCTGTATAATTTTGAGACTTCATTATACATTTATTTGGCATTTTTCCTTTGGGCTGCTACTTTAAGGAACAATATTTGAGGCAAGAAATAGAAACTACCCTTTTTTCTCTATATATAATGTATAAAGCTTTCATAAAATGGTATCTCTTTGATGGTCTTTGGCTACATATCACCTCCTGCCCCCAATCAGGCTAAGAAATCCTTACGCAATTCTGTTTACAGATATGTAATGCTTTTTTTTATTATTATTTTCAGTAGTAGTAATTTTACTTTGATCTCTCAGCCACCAAATCATTATCCATAAGGAAGCTCATAAGCAAGGTACAAGGCAGGCAATGTCTGTGATTTCCAAGAGAAGGTCATAACCCAGAATTTTTTTTTAAATCACTATTACAATGAGGAACAGGGTACAGCCACGAAAGGAATAGTTATAATTTATGCCTGACTTACTTCAGCAGAATATAGTTTATTTATAAACTGCTTATGGCAAACTCTGTATGCCCCTGTTCTATGCATGTGCTGCACTGCCTCTGGTAAATTATTTAAATTACACCTAGCAGTAATTCCTGAGGACTTTCATACTTCATTTTCTCTATTAATGTAACAGGGAAATGCTGCTTTGCGAGGATTGCTCTAAATTCCCAGAGTGTGAGTTCCAGACACTGTATGTGTTGCATTATGCCTGTCAAAAAACTTGTCTTCTCCTGAAATTTATTACTGAAGTTTCTCCACCCGTGCTACTCATTGAAGCCTTACAGGAAGCTCATACATGATTTAAGCAGCTAACAGCACTGAAAGAAATAGGTCAGGTTAAAAAAAAAAAAGATGGAATTTAAGCAACCTTCACTTATTACTTATGCAAGATTATGCATAATTTAGCACACTGCTGAATATGCAAGGACAGAATAATTGTTTACCAAAATATTTACTCTGAGTTGGTACCTGTGTTTGAGTGAGATAAGTTGACTTCTCAGCATTTGCTAATCAATTTTGAATTAAAAAACAATGAGTGGGATTTTGATTGGGTTGATACTGCACAACAGTATAGGCAAACAGATCTTGTTTAACAACTTCATTCAAGTAAAATACATGATACTGATATACAGAATGAGCAGTTTCATCGAAGGCATCCTATTTTAGAAAACATTTCCTTCCTTTTTTTTCCTACTGTAGTCCTATCACATACACATGCAAGTGTTGCAGAATACCTCTCTATAAAATGAGCATTTTTATCTTTCTAATTTAAGCTAAACATTGTATAACATTTTTCTAAAGTTTAGAAACAGACCAAAGGGCTGAAGAGCCATTAATATGAAGGAGTAATTTGGGTTCAAAATAGGGTCTTTAGGTCAGCTATTTTCCAATCATGAAATTGTTCCGTAGATTATAAGCCTTTTTTTTCACATAATAATATTTTTATTTGTAGCTTTTCAAAAGAATTTTTAAAAGGAAAAGAATCTTGTTCCTTACAAGTGAGGGCTAATTTGTGTTTAATTTACAAAGTAAAGATCAGTATCTTCAAATCAAGCTTAACATTCCACAAAACCATCGTACTAAAATAGTTAAAAAGTTAAAAAATATTGCAAGGATGGTATAAATTCATTAATTCCATAGTTTGGATAAATTCACATTTTATACCCAATATTACCTTTTGTAATTCTGCATGAATCATGTTTTTAACCCTTATATTGAACAAAATAGGGTACTGAGATATGAGTTTTTTAAACAATGAAAACACATGAAAGAAAATATATTAATATCAACACATTTAATTCAATCTTAAGAAATAGCACAAAAGTAGATGAAATTAAATCTGGCATTCAAAAATAGATACAGAAATAAATAGAATAAAAAGCTAAAAGAGCCCTAACCGGTTTGGTTCAGTGGATAGAGCATCGGCCTGCAGCCTGAAGGGTCCCAGGTTCGATTCAGGTCAAGGGCATGTACCTTGGTTGTGGGCACATCCCCAGTAAGGGGTGTGCAGGAGGCAGCTGATCGATGTTTCTCTCTCATCGATATTTCTAACTCTCTATCCCTCTCCCTTCCTCTCTGTAAAAAATCAATAAAATATATTTTTTTAAAAAGCTAAAAGAAGGTTCTATTGTACATTTGTAGTATCTTAAAAGTGTGTCACAATATAAAAGGAAAAATAAGAAATATTTTGTGTAGTGGTCTTTAAATTAACCAAAAATGGAAATACCACCTATACATAGACACCAAAATAAATTCTGATTGCTTTAAGAGTTAATTTTAAAATATTTAAATCAGAAAATGAAGAAAATAGATTTGAATTTTTTAAGTCTCTCCTAAGGGATGGCAAAGTTAAGCTTTGAAGTGGTAGCAGAAATTAGAAAGCCAAAGATAGATAGGATTTACTACACAGAAATTAAAATTCCATTTTCAGAATAAACAGGTATATGACATATGTAGAAATATTTATAACAACTATGGCCACAGGTTTTATTTATGTTATATAAATCATTTATAAAATTGGTAAAAATATATTCAGATATATTATAGATATACTAGAGGACTGGTGCATGAATCCGTGCACCTCTGGGGGTCCCTCGGCCTGGCCTGTGGGGATCGGGCAGAAACTGGCTCTCTGACATTCCCCAAGGGGTCCCAGATTGCAAGAGGGCAGTTCTTGGGTGATGCAACCTGGAATCGGGCTCCCTCCTCTCTGGTTCCATGTGCATCACCCAAGAACCCTGGCTGCCAAGTCACCGCAGCTTGGCAGCTCCTGCGTTGAGTGTCTGCCCCCTGCTGGTCATTGCGTATCATAGCTACCAGTCAGACAGTCGGACAGTCACTTAGGTTTTTATATAGATAGGCAAATCTAAAGAATAACATGAACAAACAATTCACATAAAAATATAATTAGTATACAAACTGAAGAGAATACATTTAACATCAAATGTTATAAGATAGATGACAATTTAAAAAATTGTGACATTGTTTTTCTATCAAACTTGATTTTAAAATCATGAGTCACTCTAATAATGATGGTGAGGTGGAAGGAAAATTTAATAGCAGAATTATTTATGATACTGAAAAAAATGTTAAACTATCCAAAATGAAAATATAAATATTCACATATTACTTTATGTATAAACATTAAATATGAAAATATGAAATCCACATTTAATATACTTTTTTTCATGAACTATACTTTTATTAAAATACTAGAGGCCTGGTGCACAAAATTTGTACATGGGGGGGGGGGAGATCCCCTCAGTCCAACCTGAACCCTCTCCAATCTGGGCCTCGGGGGATGTCCAACT